>NW_009704016.1:47409-71151 GCF_000703405.1 Apaloderma vittatum | reverse complement strand
CTTAAAACACAGTACAGCTTCCATGCATGCTGAAAAGCTAAAAATCATGGAAATGCATAATTTATGCTTCCTTTAAAAGGGTTAAGAGTTTTAGAGTGTAGTCTATGGAATGTAGTTAAGATTCAGATGTTGAGTTTAGATACTAACTAGGAAAAACTGAGACAGATTTGATCCCTCCTTCATATGCATTGTCAGGAAACAACTAGTGGTTTAGATACGGTAGGAATGGAAAATGAAACGCTTACTTCTGTGTCTGTATTATTTATACACCTTCATTTATTTTACAGAATCTGCCTGTATTTTTATGCCCATGACTGTTTAGAGGTTTTATACATGTTAACAGCTCTTCATTAAATCTCAATTTTATGATTTTTACAGCATTGTGAAACAGAAACAAAGAAGTTTTAGTGGACAGTAGGTTCACAAGCACTACCAACGCATGTTCTTCCATCTTCTGCCAGGTTGTAAGAATCAGCAGGGAGACATTTGTAGCTGCCTTTGGTGTTAATGCATTTAGCAGATGGAGAGCATGGTGGATTAATTTTATTTTCACATTCATTGATGTCTGCAAAATGAATACACAGTGATCAATAATTGTTACCAATTACAGAGTGGGGTTACTACCTTCTCACACACACCTTCTACAAGTATTCATAAATGAAAAGTATTGTGCACTTTCAATGACACATAGATACTGCCAAAGATCTTCATTGTTACTGTTCAAAGCAGAAAGTCGGGTTTGTTTGTTTTTTGTTTTGTTGTGAGGTATTCTGTTACTGTTTTTAAGCTGAAAATGATGAAAAAAAAAGGTTGTTTTGGTAATCGGCAATAGGGTGAATATTCAAAAATGCAAACTGTGAACTTGAGAGCTCTCTTTGCACATGCTTATGTCCTAAGACTTGGAATTCCTCGATGAACTTGGTCTGCAGAGACAGTGAAAATAATTACACTGACACAGTCTATACATTTCTAGGAAGGATTTTGAGGAGCCAAGGATTCAGTTTAGCTTTAGTTACAAAATTTTTAACTGTAAATTGTGTTATCACTGCAAAGGTGGTTGTTTCTAGATGCTATATGAATTCTGTGAAATCACAATATCCTGAAAGAATTACGAGCAGATGAACAATTATCTATTGGAAAATGTACATAAACATATTGCTCCTGAGGCTATTCAAGACATTTCACTCTCACATTCTGATTATGCGGTGAAATGGGAGACAGTGTGGAATGCAGGAATAGAAATACTCAGTGGGGCAAGAACAGAGGCTTTTCCATGTTTCTGCATCTTTGTAATATTGACTTGCAGAACTGGATTCAGTTGCCTAAAATAAGTGCCCAACATTGTTTTAGATAGTTTCCCATTGGTCCTGTATAATATTTTCCAGCTTGCTCAATATCTCTGATCCATGGTCCTGGGAAGCACTGCAAGAAACTAGCTGAGACTTCAGTGTCTTCTCTTTTTGGTTATATTCCTTTCTTTTTCTTCCCTACCACAATATTTGATCTGCTGCTTCAGGCTAAGTAGCACTTTTGGATCAGGATTAGAAACTGATCCTGTAGGAATCATTTAGTGACTTAGTTTAGCATTGTCATTCAGACCACTTGGGGAATTCTCTCATTGGAAATAGGATCAAGCCTGATCCTCTCTTAAATTTTAAAACAAAGCAGTAGCTGTGTCCAAAGCCAGCCATCAAGTGAAACAGTCAAAAGACTAATCATGCAAGGAATAATCCTAAACTTTAGAACCCTTAAGAAATGCTAACTCTCATAATACATGTCTGAAGCAGGGAAATATTCTGTTACTCAGGATGAAGGTTCCTGAATAAGTGTTACTCCTTTCAAGACTACATTTTGGGTTAACTCCCACTGGCTTTGGCATTGCCTGAGAAGGAAAACGTGCACAGGCTTTGCCTGCGCTGTGATTCAAATATGCTATTTCAGCTTTTGTAGATCCATAGTCATGCTGTCTGTTCACTAGCTAACTCTTTTTTCCATCACTAAATAATGCAGGTCAGATCTCACCAGCCTACCCTACTACTCAAAGAGAGCAGTACTTTATTAAAGCAATATAAACAGAGTTATCTATCAAGAGTAAGATAGATAACAATATAAAGGAAGGTAGCATAGTAATATAAAGGAAGGTAGCATAGTAATATAAAGGAAGGTAGCATAGTCTGGCACTGAATGACTTCCTGAATCAATAGAAATGATTTCTGTCAAAGCCAAAGTTAGTAAGCAGGAATTAACAGCTCTCAGATTCCTCTGCTTTTGCCAGCAGGCCATTCTGTCTTTTCCAGAGCAGTATATAATTTTGAAACCATCTGCAGAAATGTTGAGCTCTATCCTCCTCATTATATTGCTTGACTTATTCCTAATTTGCTGAACATTTAGAAGAATGGCAACACATTGCACAGACATGCATGGAACAAAGTGCTTTCCACTGTAAAACTGAAGTAACATCTGCATAAGTGGGTTTTGATGATTTTCTTTTAATAAAGGCCTTGCTTAATATATGCAGCAGCTTGTTTTTCTATAGCAGATATACAGTCTTTCGTCTACGTTACTGAACATATAAAAAGAAAGTAGGACGAGGAATGATTCATTCATATAACTTATTTATTCATTTTGCTGCCAGAACATTAATCCATTGAAAATATTTTATTATAATTCATTTAACAGCTTTATTTCTTTATATGGTATTTATGTGGGTGGAATTCAGCGGATAAATAGGATTTGAATAAAGGAAAGAGTTGAAAAATTCATTTGAGTTTTTCCATACCAGGTATACAATTAGAATGAATAGCTCTCTATTCTGCTGTCATAGAAATACAGATAAACAGACTGTATTGAGGATCAGCTGCAGCACTTGCGTTCAAATTAATTTACTGCCATCCATAATATATTCCTAAATATGGCCTTTTCAGGTTTCATTTTGCCTCATATTCTCATAAAGCTGAATATTCTAGGTATATGTGTATATGTATATGTATATGTATAAATATATACATACACACACCCCCCATTATAAATATGCACAGTTGTGATGTGAACAGAGAGAGCTCATCCTTCATAGCTGCAAAGAATGAAATACCTGCCACATTCTCTCTCTTCCTAGCCTATTCTATTCAACAGTAAAAAAAAGGCAAAATTAAAAGAGGATATAAAAGAACAATTAAAATAACAGAATAATATTCCTCTGAAAATGTGCATGAAATGTCAAAATACAGTTTCTTTTTATTGATTTTTCATCTGCTATACTTTTTTATCCGCAGAAGTAATTGATGTCTGGCAAGCGTTTGCACAGTTATTTGAGAAAGGGAGGTTGGAGCTGAAGGGATAGCTAAGCTGCTTAATTTTACTTATTTGCTTCATAGTATTTTTTTCTTTGTCACTTTTGCTCAGCTTGTTAGAATGATGTGGAATGACTGATGTTGAGCTCACTTTGTGTCTAGAGAATCCATTGCAACAATGCTGAGAAGATGACAACACTGTCTTGCTGTCATGTTGAATGTAGAAAGAAGCAATGTATAATTTTGATTTGCCAGGTTTGTTTTTTTTTATTCTTAATCATTGTTAATAGAGTATTTTTTAGCTCCATTAGGTAACTTTTAGTGACATTATCCTATCATCAACTTGATTGTTGGATCAGGATGGGTAGAGATTGAGATAGAAATTCTGGATCAGGGAGAGTTCTCTCATTATGGTATTGTACCTATAAACCAATAAAGTTGACTGCGAGAGAGCATAAAAAGGAGTTCATTTATGATGAGCTGTGCTGGACTTTAAATTTTAGAAAATTCGGAAACAAAAAATAGGTACCTATACAAACAGGAGCCTCAGAGTTCCATCCTTCACTTGTGCAGGCTATTTGCGCTTGTCCTTGTAATTGAAATCCATATTGACATGAATAAATCACTGTAGATTTTCCAAATTCTGAACAGTACACAAAATCACCATTTTCCACACTCTTTGGTGTTCCACATATTTCCTCTACAAATAAAAAGACTGTATTATGAGCTTTAAGAAATTACCACCTTACCCTCACGAACGGACGTTATTTTCCATTACTGCTATAAATTCACTTTTCGGTGAAATTATTCACATATTTTAAGGTGATCAGGAATTTAATTCTTCATTTCTGGACAAGAATTTGTACAGAATGCCTCAGGTTTGGCTTATAAATCTTGTGAAATTAGCATTATCTTCTAATAGTCTGTTCTGCAGAGTTCTTAGCATTTTCTGTCTGTCCAAGAAATCCTGCCCCAATTGTCATAATGTCTGGATATTTCATAACGTATTCATGGTATCAGAGAGAATTTGGTAAACACTATCTTTTTTACAAAGGAAGCTGAGAATAAAAGAAAGACCTAGATCCCATTCCTAAAAGGCAGAAATAGTAAAGATCTGCATGAGACCAGTAAATAAAGACCTGCTACAATTAAGGTCAGTGCTCTAACTGCTGATTACTCCTGTCAGAAAAAAACAGTAATTACCAGATTACCTTCTTGATAGAGTTCTCGCCAAGCTTCTAAATTCATCCCAGGTATGTCGTCACAAGGTTTAAAATCCTGTGGAAACTTTCCAAGCTGAAAGGCGTCTGCTGGCAGATCAGAAATTCCTGTATTGTCACAAATCACTCGGGACAATGAGTGTTTTTGGAGTTCCTGCTTTTGAGCATCTGTAAAAACATTATCATTTTCCCACCAAAATCTGGAAAGAACAATAGAAACATTTTGAAAGATCAAATTCAAGGAGCTGCTCATAGAACCCTATGTAAAAGACAAAAAAAAAGAATTACAGCAAAATGTAGGTGGATGCAACAATAAAAGCAAATATGTCATGAGTATGTAAGTCTTCAGACTTACATACTCATGAAAAGGCTACTGCAAGTCTGACAAATTACTCAACTCAGATGATGTGTTAAAGTCAATCGGTTAAAATTATTAATTTTCCACATTCGCAGAACTACTTTTCATTGATGCTACAGGGCCAAAAAAGAAAAAAAAAGTAAAAATCCTGAGATAAAACTTGGAACTAATTTGTCTGAACTGCATGTTTAATTTTATGCACACCAACATTGACTGTGCACTCATAAATTCTTTTAAGCACAATTTACAAGACAATCACATGAGTAACAATAATAGATTTCCCCATACCATAGCTTTTGAAATCTGCTTGCCATTAATGAATGGTTGTTATGAAAACAGGTATTGCTGAATGCTCCTCCATTTAATATGGAGTTCTTTGCTGAGAAAGTTGTAGATATACAGGCCAATTATACTATAAAATTGTATGAGTAATTGTGCTTTTGACCATACAAAGGGTAAGCTAATAGAAGTGGCTGGAGCAGAGACGAGCTGCTTTCTCCATTCCGTCAGATCAGGAGTGTAATGTCAGAACAGAATCATAGAATGGTTTGGCTTGGAAGGAACCTTTAAACATCATCTAGTCCAAGCCCCCTGCACTGAGCAGGGACATCAACTAGATCAGGTTGCTCAGGACTCTCTCCAACCTAACCTTGAATGTTTCCAGGGATGGGGCTTCTACCACCTCTCTGGGCAACCTGTTCTGATGTTTTACCACTCTCACTATAAAGACTTTCTTCCTTATATGAAGTCTAAATCTACTCTCTTTTAGTTTAAAACCATTACCCCTTGTCATATCTCAACATCGTCCTATTGCTACACTTCCTGATACTAGAAGCCCCCTTCAGGTACTGGAAAGTCACTTTAAGGTCTCCCCAGAGCATTCTCTTCTCCAGGCTGAATAGCTTCAACTCTCCCAGACTTTGCTCATAGGAGAGGTGTTACAATTCTCTGATCATTTTTGTGTCCCTCCTCTTAACCCACTCCAACAGGTCCAACCAGTTGATGCTATAAAGTTGTATCTATAAAATTATATTCATATATATAAAATATATACATATGTGTGCATATACACATACATACATGCTTAAAGATAAAAAGGGAAAGAAAACACTGAGCAAAAAAAAAGACAAAAATTGTGAATGTAAAGACGTGTCATGAATGGTAAAAAGTATTTTTGGAATGCTTGATAACACATCTTCATTAATACATTAAATGGTGTCAAGCACTGCTAAACCACTATGATAGTTCCCTGTGGTACTCAGGCCAATTAGGATTTTCCCAGATGCTGAGCAAGATTCGTGGTAACATGTCCTAGGACCCTTAGCAGTAGAGTATGGATATGATCACACCATACAAATTGACCTCAGGTTTAGCATGGGACTTGGGCATCACTAATATGGGAGAATAAGGCTGGGATTTCTAGAAAATTCTGTGGTTTTTGCATTTACTTTTTTTCTGGTCAGAAAGGAACAGCAATATGGACTGTGGACCCTGTGCAAACCTGGCATGTGTGCAGCATGTTAGAAAGATGTAGGAAACTACAGACCTCATAGAATCATCGGGACTGACCTCATAGAATCATGGAATCATAGAACGGCTTGAGTTGGAAGGGACCTTAAAATTCATCTAGTTCCAAACCCCTGCCATGGGCAAGGACACCTCCCACTAGATGAGGATGCTCAAAGTCTCAGAACCTGTTGGAAAGCAGCTCTGAGGAAAAAGACCTGGGAGTCCTGGTGGACAAGCGGATGATCATGAACTAGCAATGTGCCCTTGTGGACAAGAAGGCCAGTGGCATCCTGAGGTGCATCAAGAAGACTGTGGCCAGCAGGTCGAGGGAGGTTATCCTCCCCCTCTACTCTGCTCTGGTGAGGCTGCATCTGGAGCGCTGTTCTGTGCTCCCTGGTTCAAGGATAGGGAACTGCTGAAGAGGGTACAGAAAAGGTCTGTGAAGATGATTAGGGGGCTGGAAGAATGGCTGAGACTGGGGACTTTTTAGTGTGGAGAAGACTGAGGGGAGATCTTATCGATGCCTATAAATACTTGAAGGGTGGGTGTCAGGAGGACAGGGCTAGTCTTTTTTCAGTGGTGCCCAGTGACAGGCCAAGGGGTAATGAGCACAAATTTGAACACTGGAAGTTCCGTCATAGGAATTTCTTTACTTTGAGAGTGGCAGAGCACTGTCACAGGCTGCCCAGAGAGATTGCGGAGTCTCCATCTCTGGAGACATTCAAAATTTGGCTGGACACCATGCTGTGCAGCTTGCTCTAGAAGAAACTGCTCTGGCAGGTGGGTTGGACTAGATGATCTCCAGAGATTCTTTGCAGCCACTGCCGTTCTGTGATTCTGTGAAAACTCACTGACCATTCTCAGACCTCTTTCCATAACCAAAGCTATCAAAGGCTTTGCTCCACGCAAGTATCCTGCACCTCTCATTTTCCCTTCTGTGTATGTTAAAACCTATTCTACTTCTATCATGAAATACATTTATCTACAATGCTGAGAAGGCTTGAACAGAAAAAATGTTTTTTAATCTACCCAGCAGGTAAGTGTTTACTCTAACAAAGGTTGTTCTAATCAACCTCATCAGGTGACCAAAATTTTGCAGGTGAATTTTACATGGTCAGAGTAAAAAATGAAAGAAAAAAAACCTTAAGCCCTCCCGATGAAAAGAATCACAAAGTCAGCTTCAGAATTTTTGCCCACCTATTGCAAATCCTGAAATCACAAAAAAATCAGAGTAGGAAGAGAAGCAAAAAAGCAATTTCTTTGAGGTGATTTGGCTAAGGTGAAGACAATGCTTGAATTTAGTACATTGGAAAAAGGAACCCCGTTTGGTTTTGCCAGATTACTGACAAAATAGTTTAAGTATGGAGTTCAGTCAGTCAAAAATTCCACTTTGTCCCAACTTCTGAATTTAAATGAATATGTTAGAAGAGATATTTTGAAATCCCTACCTACTGACATGTCAATTAGGGTATCTAGTAAGCATGTAGTGTTACTGGTGCAGATGTAGATAATATCCAGTACTCTGTCTAACAAGGCAATGCAATGAATGTTAGATTTCTCCTTTCTTGTACTTACTGTGTGACAAGTTCTAACACATTTCTAACTTCTCTTCATTTAGTATTAATGACAGAATACTTTTTCACATGGCAGTTAGCTGACACAAACTTTGTGGAGAAACCTGGGCAATTCTTCATTGCTAGAACCTTCTTTTTCTCAATTTGGAGATAACATGTTATGCTTGTTTAATTAATGCTAGTAGTGTCATAAGAGACTGAATAATAAGTAGTATTGTAAGGCTCTGAATAATGGAAACCAGGCTGGAAAGACCTCAATAGATTATCCTTCTCCAGAGAGGGTCAAGTATGCCTGTACATTTCAGAGGACTTTGAACCACATTTTTGACACAGCTGAGTGGAACGTTTGTTGTCTATACAGTTTGTGCTAATAAGATACCACCTTTATGATTAACATTACTTTATCCTGTGAGCTAATTAATTAACATTTTTTAAAGTTCAGATTTAAATTCTGCCTTGGATGCTGCTTATTTACATAATAGTTTCTTTCCACAACAGTGACTTATGAGAGGAGCTTAAAGGTGAGAGTAAGGACCAGATGTACATAAAACACCACAGCTAGCATGGTGTGAGCAGTTTAAAATTAGTCTTCTCATGAGATTCAAAATTACTGCCACAAGTACATGAGAGAAATGAAAACAAGGTTGACTTGATAATTGCTTCAAGAGCAGAAGCAAGATATAAACTGCATCTTGCACCCCTTTATGACCCGAAGCTGTGTCTCCCCTGCCTTCCTGATGTGGAGGGTTGTGCTGGCACAAGATCCTGGTCATGGTTGTGCAGGACTGGGAGAAGGAACATCCTATGCTCTGTCCAGTGAGGTAATTCTGGGAGCACTTTGCAGTCCCAGTTCACATAAAACCAGGTACATGGTGTTTTTATTATCACCTCTAGGAACCCTGAATTACAGCCTTTCCTTTCTGATTTTACTGTGGTTGCCATGGAAAATGTCAAGGTTCTTCCAGTTCCTGAGCCCAGCGCAGCCCTAAGGGACAGGACAGCTAAAACCTGCACAGTGCTACATCCATGCACACAGAAATTAGCTGCCCCTGCCACAATTAACTGCTGGTGGCACCTTGCATTTCCACCAGGAATGCAAAATTGGGCATCTAAGCACCACAGAAACAATCTCCATGTCTTCTGGAATTGAGGCTGTATACAAACCATAGAAGAATAAGCCAAAAATCACCCAACACAACTGAAGGAGTTAAGATAAAAATGTGGAAGTGGCAGGGAATAATTTGTTTAAAACACATTTAAGTGCCTTGTGGTTTTATACTCTGGGAATGCCATTATATATGTAAAATCTTCGTTGCTTCTGATTTTTTACACATATTATTCAACAGCATATACAAACTCACCGGTCACCATCCCTTAGTGCTTTCATTTGCTTCCCAATTATGCATGCAAACAGGGGACCAGTTCTAGCCCCTGGAAGGAAATCTTCTACCAGACCACCAAGCCAAACATCAATATTGCTAGGATTATGGTACAATTCCATGATTTTTTCAGTGACATTGTGATTGGTTATTACAGTATTCAGGTCACTGTGAGTTTCCAGTTTGGGTAAGCCACAGAATTCTCGCCAGTCATTATAACCTGCAAATATGATGTTTAAAAAGGAAGGTTAGACTTGACTGTTATGCATGATATATGAAATTAATAAATTTATAAGCACTGGATTCTGACAACCTTAATTATAATCATAGACAGTTACGTCTAAAAATAAGCCCAGTATTATTGCTTAAGTTGATCAGGGAAATGATGGCAGAGTTTGAAACTACAGGATATGAAATTGCCACATAATTTTCATAAAGGAAAACAAAGATTTAAAACAATTTTTACATATTCAAGCAAAGTAAACATGATAATAGGAGCATGCACTGTGTTGTGAGATTTCCAGACTAGGAATACAGGAGTTAGGTGAAGAGTGAGCAAGAAGTAACCCCAATGAAGTTAGTAAATAAAGCACATTTCTGAGGAGAGACTCCTACGGCACATGTCCAGCTTTCAGGAAAGTAGATTTCTTTTACATCATTGAAATTAAACTCCTCTACCTCCCAAGTGAACTTTAACTTCTGATCTAGGAGATCAGACCTCCATTTCTATGCTTGGGTAGCTGAGAGCCTTAAACTCCAAGCCAGAGTGAGATTTCATTTCTACTGTCCAGGGCCAATGGCTTGTATATTCCTAACTGTGGAGTTGCACAGGAGAAATGGAGAAGATTGTCACTCACGGACATAATGTCATTTGACAATCAGTCAGTCCCACCTCCATGGGCAGGACAGAAGGAAGGACGTCTTTTTTCCTTAGCCATGCAGACAAGCGATCTGATCAGAGAGGGGGGCAGGGCACAGTTTTAGAAACCAGAAATAACTGTCTGCCATGCTTAGGCTTGTTTCCTCCTCTCTCAGAAGCTGTGGCATGCTTGTAAGAGGTTTTTACACAGAACTGGGAACCTACTATATTTTTTTAATATCTGATGCAATCAAATCGAACTAAGCTCTAACAGTCTTCCTCTAAGCCGGTACACCCAAGGCCTGATGGGCTAATGCTCCTTGACTGTTAGTTCAGTCTTACCCTGGGCTAACTGGAGTAAGAGATCTTGTGCAAAAAGCAGGCACAAATGTGTAATAATTCAGAAAAGGAGATGTACAACTAACTAAGCCATCTGCACCACTCCTGGAGATATCTCAACACCTTCTATGGTAGGCAGAGCCAATGAGGCTGTGGCAAACAGCTGCTGCAGGCAGAAACCCCACTCCTCTGGTGCTGGTTCCATCAAGAATAAGCTTCATGCTGAGCATACCCAGATCCATTCACTAGTACTGTCTGTCTAGATTCCAGACTTAATGGATAATTTTACTTTGAAATGCGGTTGAATATATTGTTTGCATAAAACTTAAAAGTATTAGCAACATAAGTTTCAAAAGAGACACAAGTTACTTTTCTGATTACTAAAGCTATTATTTTAAAAACTTACAATTACATCCCAGATATAAACAGTTATAGTTCAGTTCCCAGTTGGAAGAAAATTCTAGAAAAAACAATAGACCTGGGAGTCCATGATCACGTCCACGCTGTAGATTTAGTGATGCTAAATCAAGTGAACCATTATTGGACAACACAAACAGTTTTTCTGTTAACTCCTCATTCAGCAGTTCATCTTGCACTTGCAGTTTTGCTGGATGTGCTAGAAGACCCCTTAATAAAGGATCCAGGCCTCCTTTATACACAAAAATAATATAATATTACAACATGTAATGTTTTTTAAACATTGGCCACATAGACTTTTACATTCAAATGCATGCAAAAAATCTCCTTCATGTTGAAGTAGAAGTAATATTGTCATGAAAAAGTTCCATCTTCTTCAGCTAAAAGAAAATTTGCAACCTGATAATCATAAAATCACATAGAATCATAAAATAGCCTAGGCTGGAAGGGACATTAGAGATCATTTAATCCAACCGCCCTGTCATGGGCAGGGACGCCTCTCAACTAGATGAGGCAACTCATGGGGACCGAACGGGGATCGAACCCTTGACCTCTGTGTTATCAACACCATGCTTTAACCGACTGAGCTGAACAGCCCCTGACATAACACAGGTATCTACAAAAAAAGATATCAAATATCTTCTTAATTAATAATCAATCACCAGTCCATTGTCAACCTATCAGACTGATTTAATCTGGAGAATAACTTTTGTCTGATTCAGACAACTACTGAACTCAGATTAATTATTCCAGTGCATGTTAACACTCTGGAACTTAATCTAAAACTTAAATCAGTAAGGCAATTAAATAAATGTTCCTATTACTAATTCAAGTTAGGTAAGTTTGAAAAAACTTACAATATTTTGGAAAAAAACCCAAATGGTTTAAATAGAATCATAGGATGTGTTGGGCTGGAAGGGACCTTTAAAGGTCATCTAGTCCAATCCCCCTGCAGTGAGCAAGGACAGAGAACATAGAATCATAGAACATTTTTGGCTGAAAGAGACCTTCAAGATCATCGAGTCCAATTGTTTCCTAGCCCTATCAACACAAACAAACCATGTCCCTCAACGAAATATCTTCCCATCTCTTAAACACCTTCAGGGACGGTGACTCAACCACCTCCCGGGGCAGCCTGTTCCAATGGTTGACAACCCTCTCAGTAAAGAAATTCTTCCTAGTATCGAACTTGAACCTCCCTTGGTGCAACTTAAAGCCATTTCCTGTTGTCCTATCCTTCACCACTAGGGAGAATAGACCAACCCCCACCTTGCTACAACCTCCTTTCAGGTAGTTGTAGAGAGCAACAAGGTCTCCCCTCAATCTCCTCTTCTCCAAGCTAAACAGTGCCAGATCCGTCAGGTGTTCCGCATATGAGATGTGCTCCAAATCCTTTAGTAGCTTGGTAGGCCGCCTCTGTACCCTCTCAAGCACCTTGATGTTCCTCTTGTAGTGAGGGACACACATCTTTAACTAGATCAGGCTGCTCAGAATCCCATCAAGTCTGACTTTGAATGTCTTCAGGGATGGAGCTTCCACCACCTCTCTGTGCAACCATATTCCAGTGTTTCACCATCCTCATTGTAAAGAACTTTTTTCTAACATCTAATTTAAATCTACCCTCCTCTAGTTTAAAATCATTTTCTCTCATCCTGTTGCTACACACCCTTGAGGCCCTGTAGGCCCCCTTCACGTACTGGAAAGAAAGTCCCAAAAATCAGTTGAGGACTAAAGAAAATACTTTGCGAGTATTAAAAACTCCAGTTTTTTTAAAAATAAAAAAAAAGTCTACAAAAAAAAAAGCCATACCTTCTTTAATAAGCCTCCAAGGACTAAAGAAAACTTCATGTAAATGAAGATTAGGGAGTTCTGGATCATTTAAATACTGCTCATTCAGTCGCCTTACTATTGGTTGAATTGTTGCATGACCAAAACGAAAAGCAGCTGTTGAAAATACATTAGAAACTGTAGGATTTATTGTGGGATCGTAACCTGTATAAAGGCCAATATACAGATTAAAAGCATCTTGACCAATGATTTTTGGAATGTAATCTCTTAAAGTAATAATCTGAAAGAAAAGAAAAAGAAACATAATTCAACACTTTTATAAACTAATAGTAATGATTCCCAGGTGCTAAATGCCTTTTTCATCACTCATCTATGCCCAAGCATTTGGCATGACTGAGAACATTATTAGCTGATAAATAATATCGTATTTTGGCAGTAAGGAGACAAATGACCAGAGAATCAGCAGTACGGCTCAGTACAGTGCAATAGTCAGGCCCCTGCTAGTTTCTACCATAAGTGCTCAGACGAAGGCTCCTAAGCAGACATTACCACTGCTCCTCACTTACAATCCACAGGAGTGATCCAGCTCATGGGAGGTATGCTGAGATTTAAAGCCTTGATTGTGATGGTGAAAATTATAATGCCCTTAAAATCGCAATGAAAGCATGAATTGCTATGACATCTTTCAAAAAAGGTTGTTGATATGAA
This sequence comes from Apaloderma vittatum, assembly GCF_000703405.1. Classification (NCBI taxonomy): domain Eukaryota; kingdom Metazoa; phylum Chordata; class Aves; order Trogoniformes; family Trogonidae; genus Apaloderma; species Apaloderma vittatum. The sequence goes on along the minus strand of NW_009704016.1, from coordinate 57,710 downwards.
CAGATTGTACTTTCAGACATATATTTGTGACACAAATCCATGTTACTAAATATTCAAGTGACCAAGCTTTAAAATACTAGTGCCCAGAATCCCTTAGTAGGCATTTTATGCTAAACACAAGCCAACTTATGGACTCCTAGAAAATACCCTGGAAAAATAAAAATGCTGATAAACACCTTCTGTCAATGCTTTTATAGTGTAGTAGTATTACAGTTGCATGGAAAAAGTATAGGAGTAACCATGACTCTCCCCCAAAAAGGGGGGGGTGGGAATGATCTAATGTACCAAACATGAAAATGAAAGTGCATTATAGGCTAGAGATTATGCTGAACTCAATAAAGCATAATGGGATGAATATGAAACATAAGGAACTCAATGAAGTACCTTATATATTCAAAATAATATGCAAGAAAATATATAGACAAATGTACTTTGTGCTTGATACAGTGCATATTGCAGAGCTAGTTGGCATAAAATGACCTTATTAAAAACTTGTGTCTTTAATTTAGGCACAGCATGGAGACAAGCAAAACTTGCCAAAATTTGCTCACTTTTCTCAGAAGGCAGAGGTAACAACCTCTTTGTTTTCAGATTAGGTCATCCAGTGAACAAAATATTTGAAAGATGATAGGTTAGAATCTCTTTTTTTACAACTCCTTTAACACAACAAATGAAAAAATTGTTAGAAATTAATATTGACAATGTCATTTGAGAACTTGAGCTTTTGCTACATTCACAAAGGTTTTGTAAGACAACAGGTCTTTCTAATTTTGAATTTAGAGTTAGTTTTTACAAGCAAAGCTTTTAAATAGGACTCGGTTAGCTGTAGCCACAAGGATCCTGATATCACTGTAATTTTTTGGCTCATTGTAAATGAAATCCCAAGCCAAGCTGCCTTTCAATTCAGATTTTTCATTTACCTCAGAGGCAACATTTTAATTTCTTGTTTCCTTGGTGGATGAAGAAGGGTTGCCACTTCAAGACACGAAAATTAAAAGGCTGAGGGTAAACAGAGGTCTTATGCCCACTTTAAGCTAGGAGAGGCATCTGTTTGATGGAAACTTTCCATGACTAAATGAGGTTCACAGAATCACAGAATTGTTGAGGCTGGAAAAGACCTCTGAGATCAAGTCCAGCCTATGAGCCAACACCACCTCATGGGCCAGACCACGGCACTAAGTGCCACATCCAGCCTCTCCTTAAACACCTCCAGGGATGGTGACTCCACCACTTCCCCGGGCAGTGCATCCCAGTGCCTGAGCACCCTCTCCATGAGGAAATGCTTCCTGAGATCCAACCTAAACCTCCTCTGAAGCACCTTCAGGCTGTGCCCTCTCCTCCTGTCACTGGTTGCCTGGGAGAAGGTTCCATCAGGTAGAGGTGATTTTTAGACAACAGAGACTAAGAGATTTTTACTAATATAGCAGAAGATAATACTGTCAGAAGGAACCTGAAGTTTGACGGAGAACCATATCAAAAGTAGCATCCAGTATTCTGTGTGATCTCTGAATGTACCTTGCCTATATTTGTCTGTACCCAGCCAAGGAGAGGCTTGCTATGAGCTCTCCTAACTGACACATAAGTCTTACAGAAGGTGTAAACAGCTGACAACACCAAAATTACTTTTGTTAAAATTTTTTTGGATGCATCCCCTTCTCTGAGAGAATGATTTGAAAGGTTTATTTTCTTTAATATTTGGCATAAAGAAGCATAATATTTTCTTTCAATACAGTGTTCCTTCAACAACTGAGATTCTCCCGTGGAAACAAAGGAACATGCTTTTCTAAAAATACGTGAATAAAAATCAGACCTAGAAAGGGACTATATGGAAAAGAAATTGCAAACAAGTAAAATGAACTGCTTTATTGTTTATTACTTGCTTTAAGTCTATTTATGAAAAATAATTTAACTATCAGCTGTTTGCTGAAGTTTATGTGGATAGAACATTCAAGGTACTGGGTAGTCTCAAGTCCTTGTGACATTTATGAGATTAGTGGTGATTCAAGCTCCTCTTAGTATGCATTCAGCACCTCATAGCATCAGCTCCAAGCTCTACAGAAGCCTTATGAAGCAAATAAATTTAATCAATAATGTCAATATTTTTACTGTCTCTGAGCAGTCACTGTTAAAATGGTATAATTTGGTGACAAATGATGATAAAGGGGTACTGTCTTTTAAACAGAAGCTCCTATACTCAGTGTTTAAATTACTTTAGATGTCTGTATGACTAGATAGTAACAAAGCAATTAAGAGTATTTAAATGTTGTTCACTTAGTCACATCAGAGAAAATAAAATTCTGATTTCCTAGGAATTCAGCCAATCATTTAGTAAGTATCCAGACAGAAACAGAATCTGAATGATTACAAGACCATCATAAAACGCTTTGTAGACATTTTACATGAGTTACATGTGCACTGTTTACAGAAAAGTAACTGAATCCTCACCTACAAACACAATAGCAGTCCAAGTGAAACAGGCTGTTAGCATGAAAGGCAACATCCTTCTCATGCAGAAGACAGAATTACAACAGGATTCCCAAGCGTCCTCAGTGACAGTCCTGGGCAGGTTTGCCTCCAGGCTGGATCACTTCCAGCAGAAGATATCAGATATCATTAGATATCTGGAAATATGTTACGTAATTAAGGAATATTTTGGAGTATTTTTGTTCATGTTAGAGGTTATTTCAAGTTAGGTGCAAAAGATCAAAAAGTTCATATTACTTCTCATAAGGTGACTTTCTTTGCCAAAACCCCTCCAGTATTTTCCAAAGTGGATTTGAATGGTGCATAATGGATGGAAAAGGAAAATAAAATAAAATTTAAAAAGACAGGAAGTGACAATATAGAAACTTGTGAACTAACACCAAATGTGCAACTTGTCTTTTCCATTGGTCAGGGGTAACTGCAATGGCCTCACTGAGATAGTGAAGAGCCACTTACTTAAATGAAGATCCTGCACTTGAGGAAGATTGCAGAAACAATAGAGAACACTCAAACACAGTAATGATGTTGGTACAGTTGGTTTGAAGTTGTCACTGCAAATATTAAAAGATTTACAGATGATGCTGAACTCCTAAACTTATATAAAAGGGGGTTGTATAAGAGTTCAATATTTAGCAAAAAATGAACACATTATTACAATCATGTTAATAGTTTGAACTATACTCTTTATAAATATGACTTATGCCAGTGTGCAACATGTGCTCTTTTATAAAATCTATTGTTTATCATTAATAATTTCATAGAGTTTAAGTTCTGAGAGAAGTTATCTACTCATCCAATTTCACAAATAAGTTTCATCCAAGTTAGCCATATTGGACCCAACAATTGTAGTCCAGTTAAAGTACATCAGCCTCCAGGATATCAACAGGCAACTGTTATGTTGGTAACTTTGTCAAGTTTCTATTATTAAACACCTGTCACTAGATATATTTATGGTGCCAAAAAGAGAATCCAGAAGGAAAAGTATGGTTTAGAGATTTCTTTCATTCTCCTTATGATAGAAAGAACAGAAAGCTTTTTGTTCAGTTTCCTATAATTACACACCCATAGGCAAGAATTATGCTTGAATTAAGAATTATGCTCTTCCAAAAAGAGAGAATTTTAGAAATGTGTAGCAACTGAAACAAAATTTTAGAGTGAAAACTTCAAGGTAACTTCCGTCAAAGCTGTCATTAGTGTCCTGGTTATCATACCACATTAATAGAGATGCTCCAATTATCTCTCTGGAATGAATTTCTCTAAACCAGCTAGATAGAACTCAAACACATTTCTAATGAGCCATAGGCAAATCTCATTAGTCTGTGATACTGGCAGAGATAATGAGTAGCCCAAATTCATGCATGATATTGCACAAAGTGTTTTCTTTCAGGCCATAACATTAGCAGCCATAAATCAGAAGTGTATGAATGCGCAGAGGTCTACTCTTGGATTTGCACTTTACATCTAAGTATTAACAATACATACAAGTATTAACAACCATTTTTACCTGTCAATGCCATTATTTTAATGCAAACAGCAGAGGAGCTGACATGGTTAATGTAAAAAAAATATATACTAAAAAAACAATCCAAACTTTTCAAAAAGACTGACTAAATATAATTAAATAAAATATGTTACTTTTCTGGCTTTAAATTCAAATAACAATACGTCAGAGAATGCAGCTGGTTTCTTAAAGGAAATGTTCTGCATTTTATTAGAACAATGAAATTTTCCTCCCTCTTTTCCCAATTTATTTTCAAAACAGTCTCTCTCCTTTTGGTACCAAAATCAAATCTGTTTGTAAAAATTAGAAAGTGTAGGAAAGTCCCCTAGGCTTCAGTTTATTCCGGTCCTGATATTTCTCATCCAGTGTAATTGGAGGAGATGGGGGAGAGAGGAGAAGAGAGAGGAGAGAGGAGAAAAGAAGGAAGGAAATGCTGACTAGAAATAGATTTTCCTATTCTTAGATCTAACATAAACACTCTTACGGAATCTTTTCTTACTTATATCTCCTGTAATCTCCTATAAAGACCATTCCTTGAAGATTTTGCATTAATGCTTCACTGAGAACTTCACAGGCGTTTTTCCACATACAAGTTTTTAATTTATGTAATACATATGAGAAAGAAGGCATTTTGAACACTATGTAAGTACAGAGAGATTACTTCTAATTTGTTCCTTTACCAGAAAGACTACCAAAAAATATATCTGAAAAGGCTTCTTCAGTAGCCAAAGTAGACACTAGAAAAGCTTGCAGAAAAATATAGCAGAGTAGAAACTACCATGAAGTCAGAGTACTGAGGGGTCTGGACAAACTAAGGACAAGGCCATTGCATTCAGGAAAGTGGAAAATGAAACTTTAAATGTGCCAAATTTGAAACAGAGCAGTCGGTTGCAAAGAAAAGGTAACATGATCTCAAAAGCCGCTCACAGAAACTGATTCGAAGTTTTCTAATCGATTCTGTTCTAAGATACTCACTGCAACTCCTACATAAGTAAAGAAGCAGCCAACCTGATGCAGCGCACCGACAATTTTTCGTGCCTCTTGGTAGACAGTCTCAGTGGTCCAGTGGCGGTTGATGTTTCTGAGGGCCCTGGCCAAGCGGTTGTGCTCTCGGAGCCACAAGGTGTGCATAGCTGACAGAGACGTGACCTCGCTGGACCGGCTGTCCCCAGCCATGAAACATTCAATCCTCTCACTTTCCTTTGCATCCAAGTTCTGTGCACAAGGTGATGGGATCTGGTCTGTAAAAGGCAGGTATTCCCGATGGTTATCATAATGTTTCTCATTTACTCTAAGAAGGCCTTCTGTGCTTGTTAAATTCCTCAGTCTGTTTTCAACGGCAGGGGTACTGCCATAGACAGTAGAAGCATCAAGGAAAGAAGTTAAGCCATTGATCTGTTGTCTTGGATTTAGTGCCGATAGATTTCCGAAGAGAATCCCATGATCACCAGTGCCACACGCAGGAGATGAGCGGTAGAAGGGCAGGCAATCCATCCCTGCAGTTAATGTATCACTGGTGGTCACCTGTGTAAAAAAAACCCTGTGTATTTTCTGAGGTGAAGGTAAGAGCTGTGGATGCTGGATTAAGGCTTGGGTAAATATTTCCATCTTCTGTCTCAGTTTTCTGTTGTTCAGACCTCATCTACTGGAGTGACATATTCTAAATCTGTAGAGATTTCTTTTGCTTCAGATTTAAGCAGAGATACTTCAATCATTTTACAGGAAAGACAGAAATAAACCCCAAACCTTTACTGTGTCATAAGAGAAAGCAACCCCTTTTGCATAGACCTATGCCTAAATTAGTCTGGTTTCAAAACCAGAATACATCATGAAATGTATCACAGTGAAGATGTGAACATCTGGTCAAATTATGTTCTACTGAACACCAAGTAAAACCGTAGGTTTGCATGTATACATAAAAATGTAATGAAGAGTTTCAATGTCTGTAGCAGCATGCTGTAAAAGCTTTCTTTCAATACTAATTTTAATCCAGTTTCCTAACTAAAAATAGGCATATACAATTATTCACACTTTCTGCTAGCCCCCCCCAATCCTTCTCCCACATTGTTTTACAGCAATAGGTGTACTAAATTCTGACAACTATTAAATTCTAAGTATCTTTATGAAAAGCAAAAGCTGCATATAGCCTTTGCCAAATGAAAGTCTTCTCCATCCTTTATTGGTTTGACCCACCACATAGTCAAGAGACCAAGTTCAAATGACAATGCGACGGTCAATGATGCAGTCACTGAATCAGCCCGTCGTTCGGCCAGCTATTCCAAATATAGGTAGAGGGCATGAAAGAGACACATGGGAATTATCAAATGAGATCTTGAGGTATAGGCAAGAGTATTAGAAGAGAATACAGCTCGAACCAGAAAGATAGCAGTTTTGCCACAGGAGAGCACTGAAAATGGTATGTGAATGTCTTAACAGATGTGGGCAGGGCAGCAAAAATGTTACAGGAGCAAAGAAAGAGGAAGTGGTTTATTTGCATTGTAGGATATCCAAGAGGAAAGCTCAGACTATCAAGTCTGTTCCAAAGAACAGAGTTCATCACTAAAACAAAAGCTGCTACATTTCAAAATTATTAATATCTCTCTGTGTTATCTAATGAAGATTTGGATTTACAAGCTCTCTTATTCTAAAAAGCATATTATTTTCAAATTCTAACAGCACTGCGTTGTGCACCACAATGAGCCATAACATCCTGTCAGTTCAAAAAGTTTTAAAAATAATAACTCCAATTAAAAATATTATAACTATGATGGAGTATGAGTTTCAGAGAGTTTAAATCTAAGATTTTCTTATCAAATGATCCACATGAAGTAGGTAAAGATAATACTTATAAAAGCTGCTGAAATACCCCAGAAAAGAAACAAAGCTTAAAAAAGCTGACTAAAAGAAATGTTTCATGCAGACACCTGAAATATCCTTCCTTACTGGTATTGTATTTCCTTGTTTCTCATTTTTCTCTTTGGGAGAAAACAGTGAATACTGCAGGTATTAAATTAAAATGATGTAATTTTTTCTTTTATCTTCTAATAGAGTCAGAGAATGGTTTGGGTTGGGAGGGACCTTAAATATCTTCTAGTTCCAAGCCCTCTAGTCACCTCCCAGTAGACCAGGTTGCTCAAAGACCCATCAAACCTGGCCTTGAACACTTCCAGGGAGGAGACATTCACAACTTCTCTGGGCAACCTGTTCCACCGTCTCAGCACCCTCAAAGAAAAGATTTTTTTCCTAATATCTATTCTAAATCCACCCTCTTTCAGTTTAAAACAATTACCCCTTGTTCTATCTCTACACTCCCCCTTTAATTATAGGAAAGCCACTATAAAGTCTCCCTGGAGCCTTCTCTTCTCCAGGCTGAACAGCCCCAGCTCTCCCAGCCTGTCCTCATAGGGGAGGTGCTTCAGCCACCTGACCATCATCATGGCCCTTATCACATCAGTCTGTGAAGATAGAACCGTCATTAAATTGGGGGTAAAACTAACAAGACAACTTTGGAATGGAGTTCAAGAGCTTCATGTAATAACGTCGTTACCTCAGTTATTATACCAAGTAAAATATTCTTACTACTGAGAATTCATGTCAGTAAGGATTGATACCAATAAAGCATTTAAGTTAGGAAAGGGTTTAATTTCTTTTTCAAGTTTTATTTGGTAAAGGTATTCTACAAATATTTCTTCACTACCTAGGTTTTAGCAAATCAAAGTGGGTTATTTTTTGAAGTAAATACATGTTTTTACATTTTTCTTTCTCTCAATGACTGCTGAAATCAGTAATTTCTCTGACTTGTGTTTTCTATTTAGTATTTGTCTCTATTAAGTCTGTTGCTATTAGTGTGGCTTCTTTTCCCTTCAGCTAGTAATGTAAGCAGAAAGCTCATTTGTAGCAATTTGTATCACTACAAATACCTGTGCTTCAGTGCCACCTGCTTCCAGTTATAAGGAAAGCCTAGAAGAATTCAGGTATCACTGGGAGAAGAATGTATGAGATGTCTTTAAGTTGTTAAACAGCAAGACTCACAACAAAACATACCAACAGCAAATTAAGTTCATACTGAATAATCTCTAGTTGACTGCCTCTGCAATTTTGATTCAAACCCTTCTGTGCCCCAGTGGAGAAAAACAGCAGTAAGGAACATTAAGGGGCTTGCAGAACTGCGTAACGCAGTCCTTTCCCTTTTCATAGGGTAAGTAGTGTTAAGCCAGCAGCTGAACTTGCAAATGAGAGGTTCTTTATGTTATTATTCAAATGACATCAGAAATAAAACCAGAATGCTGGAGTGGGTGTAGAATCACTTTTTTTTCCTCCAAAACTGCTGAAGAATACTCATATAATTTTTTCTCTGCCTTGCACAATTTTAAAGGAACAAGACTCACAGAAAAACACTCTTGCCACAATACTTTTCCTAGTATAGCTGCACATTGATGTAAACTCTTATTATATATGCATAGTCAAACATATTTATGGTGAAATTCTTTTATGTGTAGGAAAATGAAAGGCACTAATTGTATCAGTATGCTATAACGTCTAAACTGTTACTTCAGTGAAAGAAAAGTCTTTCTTATTTTGAATTTGCTCTATGAGAAATGACCTTGTAAAAGACTGTTAGACTTAAAAGAAAACCTAGCTTAGGGTCTATGAAAGTTTGACGATAAGGAAAACATGACTGTTTATTTGCAGACATGAAACTCAAGAGTCAATGACTCCATCTAACAATGAGCTGCTACCTCTGAAACACAGAAGAAAAAGGCAGGGGCTCACTTTGCTGGTTTTTCAGCTCACAGAGACTGATCTATTTGTAGCTGAGACAACAGCCTGTCATGTCACATGGCACTTCTTCAAATCACCTCACTTTTCTGTGTCTCTATTTCTTTTCCATCTTTTTGTATCTGAACTGCCTGAAAGATTTTCAGGATTGTATTTTACTACGAGTATGTGTTGTGTCTAACTTACTGTCAGCAATGTAATTAATACAGAATAAAGTTGGTAGCTCTCCTATGAAAGTCTTTCTAATGCCTCATTATGTCTCAGCCCTAATCTGAAATAATCATCTGAGGAATGACAGGTTATCTCCACAACCCTGTTCCATATGTCAGGCTGCTGTAAAAGAAGTGTAAACTAAAGCTAGTGATTTTTTTTTCTTTTTTTTTTTTTTGGCAGTCACATTATGGGACTCTGAAAAGATCCAGGAAGAATGTTCAGGCTCTACCAGAAGCTATGACTCGGTATGAGAATTACTGGTTGAAATTCTATTGCCTTTATTATGAAAATGTCCAGAATAGAAAATCATAATGGTTCTTGCTAACCTATGAATCATTTACCTATACTTGTTATTAATATTAATGCACTACTTCAGCTTTCAGTCCTTCATTGAATTGCACTGACTCAGAACATTTTCCAGACAGCTTCCCTAACGTGCACATTCAGGAGCTTCCTCTCCCTGGTGAAGCCCGCAGAGAGGGTGTGCAGCTGTAAGCAGGTTGTCCTTTTCCGTGAGAGAAATTTCCCTTGGGTGCCGTTCTTTTAGGAACATGAGAGTGCAGACTGTAGCCTCTATGTTTATATTGTTAGATAATATGATATTGATTTCACTGCCTTTGGAAACCAGTCACTGTTTCTTTATATGCAAAATGAACATATAAAACCAACCATGGCAGTTTTCCAAATATTTAATAGGCGAAGATTAGTTTTAATTAAGATTTCAGGAGGAAGATCAATCCCAGGGGGTAATAGCATTTTGTTTCTGTTCCTCTGGTCACACTAAAAACTACAAAGCCCCCCTTCCTTTTTTTTTTTTTTACTACTGTGTTCATTCTTTGCCTTTGATAAAAACAGTCACAAAACGCTATATATATAATAAAAGCCTTCCCTGTGTTATAGATTCTCTCACCAAATGGAAGACAAGCCATCTTTTGACATAGGACTTGATTTGGTTCCCGTTACAGTTAGCCAAATATTTTCCTTCATATTTAATGGAAGTGGAATTAGGCACTTAAGGCAAAAGAAGACTGTGACATAGTTACCAGTTAGGGTTTGCTGGAGGGAAAAGAGTTTTCTATTTTGATAGAATTTATTCCCTGCATTGGCTTCAGGGCATAGAGAACCTGGTCAGTAATCAAGCTGCAACCCTAAGGAAAGTAATTTAGATTGCTCTAGATGGAGATGGGGTCTGTAATGAGCATGGAGTTCTCCTGTAGCATGAGATGGACAGGTTGCACTTGGAGAAAAAAAACATTGGTTTGACTTTGCTACTTAATTTTTTGAGTGAAAGAATGATTATACTTTTAAAATAATCAAGCAGGAA
>NW_009704016.1:0-47378 GCF_000703405.1 Apaloderma vittatum | reverse complement strand
GCAGGATCCTATATTCCTAGCAATTTATGTTTCTTCTAACCCTTTAACAAGCTTTGAATTCATGTTTCGCATCTACTCAAAGCAAAGAGGTGATGTATGGAAGTTTCAGCAACTCCCTGAAGATCATTTTATACATACATTGAAACACTAGCTCCCATCAAAAGTTTGCACTAGCTGCCAGAAATATCTTTGCTTTCACTGGGTAAAGTTATGGTCTTCTCACTTTATCTGGCTGGCAATTTAAAACTAGAATTATTTATGACTACTTTCTCTATTTTCCCCAATGGAACTCAAAACCTTGAAGCATAAGACCAATAACATTGGGGAGAACTAGTAGGGTTTCTCTGCAACATAAACCTGCGAGGTAGAAAATTTTGGTATTTGTACTAAGTACCTTAGCTATAGTTTGTTGTCTCTATAAAACAATTTAAACATCTGCCTGTTTCATTTAATAATTGCACTGGGTTTAAATTTTTCTGTCTTTTTTTAGTTTCACTGTCTGCTCTAATATTTCTGGATGACCTATCAATTTGCTTTATAATTATTTCAGTGTATGTGAATAACATGTCTTACTTTACTCACCTGTTTAGAGCCTGGAATTTCTCCTGAGGAGACTAGTTTAGGATCTTACCTTTATTGGAAAACAAGGATTTTGGTTTTCACATGTCATCTGGCACTCCATTCCATTCAGGAAGGTGGTTCTACTTGTGCTCTGGGGTGTGAATGCAATGTCATGGTCTATGTACTGTCCCCATACCATAATAATATCAGAGTACAGGTTGTCTTCAGTAACAGCCTCATTAGATGCGTGAATAATTTTTCTTGTCACTTCACGAACCTGGGAAGAGAACTAATTTACCTTGAGTGTCAAGTAGTTCTTAATTCTTACAAAATGATAAAACATTAAAAAATAATGGGAACAGTGATAAAAGCTATCTTTCTTCCTTCTCTTATAATACTTCCCTTAGAATAAAAGTACTGGAGTACTTCCAGTGGTTTGCCTAAAACCAAAACAAGACAAAATCCACACCAACAAAAAACTCAAATTCTGACGGACTCTTTTTTTCTGTTCAGAAGCTGAGACACCAGTGCCACAAGTAGATTTAAAGACGTTTCAGCTGAGTTTCTCTCTATATTTGCCAAATGAGCAATGTATCTTTGATCTGTTCCTTTCTAAGAATTTTGAAACCACGTTTCTTTTAGACTGTCTAAAAGCTTTCTATTTAATCTGTTTTCTGCTCCTTCAACAAATGGATTCTGTTTGGTGGGCCACCTCAAATCACTGTGGATACACAGAGTCTCTGGACTGTTTTGTACATAAATGGAGCAGCTTGTGCAGCCCAGGAGACAAGCTAGGTTGCAAATGCATGGTAGCTGAAAGCTCTGCTTCATTTTTCTGGGCAGGGAGAAGCCAAAACATGTATGTGAGGCACTCCTGTGAAAGCTGCCTAGAGATACAGATGTTCTGAGGGGGAACACATGGAGACATCTATGCTACATGTCCAGCCTATACCAAGAAGCAAGCAAAACTGTCAGAGCAAAATCAGCAGTTAGTTTGTGATGATGAGGTATCTTTACAGATTCATCCCTCATGCATTCTCTTGCATACAGCAGCTGCCTAAGAAGTCAAGCAATTGAAAGGGCAGCACGTAAAATAGAGTCACAGGGTCTGTAATAAATATAAGGGCTATATAATGAATGCATAAGGCAGGTGTGGTTAAAAAGAATTGGTAAGACAGGAGGCAACATGGGACTTGTTAGGAATATCAGGCTTTATATTGATGTAGTCAAGAGTAGAGATAGGCAGAGCTCATCAGGAACATGAGTCTTTATATCAGTATCATAATAGCTTTGGTGGTCACAAAGCATAAACTCTTTTTCTTGCAGTTAGTAAGATAGTCTTATCACTGTTAACTTGTGCAGCTACACTGTGTTCTAATACTGCTTTACAGTAATTCTCACACTTATCTCTCACCTTCACATTATTTGCATGTTGCTTTTAAAAGGATATGGATGGATAGCTAAAAGTACAAAAGAAGACAACTGTGCAAATGAGGAAAAATATATGACACTAGGTTTATCCCGCCTTCAAAATAAAGCAAAGAAACTTGATGATGGTCAGATATGATCAGATTCAGTGCAGTCATGCAGTTTTATTTTCATGTGCTTTACTTCATAAGCATGTACCCTAATGAATCTAGAAAAAGGCAGTTCGTACCATCTGCTGGAAATTTACCCATGTAAATGTCAGGTTTGCATCTTTAAGCACTGAATTGTGTAGCTTAGAGACAATGTTATTTAATTAATAACATGAGTTGGAGGTGACATTAACACTAAATTCTCTTGCTCATCCTTATCAAACATACAATGTTTAAAATAACAAGGCTTTGAGTCCATTAAAAGTCAGGCTTCAAAGCCACGATGACAAACCAGAAATAGTAAATCCAGCCCAAATCATCACACGCTGCACTAGGGAATTTTTCACCCAGTTCTCCAAGAAAATATTTTTTGTTCAAACGTCCCTCTATAGCAGCTCTGCTATTTTTTAAGTACTTGAGCTGCTAAAATCCATAAATATTGCAATGCCTTCTGAGATCAGTAACATGGGCTAGCTAGGAAATGAAGTTAGGATTTGACATTAATACTTGTTCAGTTAAGGTATGCTAACCTATGAGAAATGGTGTACATGTGTACATATATATGCATACTAGCATGTCTATTGCTTTTTATTTAGTTATTTCACAACCAATCCTGTTTTCCTCCTTCTTCTTCCCTGAATAAAAGCACTATCATTTTAACAAATAGTCACTAAATCACTGGAAAGTCACGGCTGCTAGGAAACTCTGGAGACCACATGGTGCAGTTTTCAGCTGAAAGCAGGCATTAAATTATTCAGACCCCCATCAAGCCAGGTCTTGAGTATTTCCCTTGAGGGGTATTTGAGCAATTGTCTAGGCAGCCTATCCCAACATTTAATTATTCTCATGATTTTTTTTTTTCTGATATCAAGATGAAATTTCCACATAGAGCAACTTGTGACCATTGCCTCTTGCTGTGTCAATGTGCATTCTTGCAAAGTCCTCCCTCTTCTTTGTGACACCTTTTGCAGCACAGGAGAAGGGCTGTGACTCAGTCCACCCTGAGCAACCATCACCCTGGATGATTGAAACCAGGCCAGGCACACAGCTGGCTCATGCCCTGCCTGCTCTCCACCACTATCCTTTTTGGTGTAGCTGCTTCCCAAGGCTGTCAGTGTCCCCTACACTGCTCCATGGTATCCCTCCAGCCCAGGTGCAGGGGACCTCTCCCTGCTTGGCTGACTCAACTTATGCTTTAGCCAAGTAAAGCAAAATTTATACATTGACTCCTTAACTAAGCTTAAAATATTATTTTGATATTTGATTTACTGATGCACATCTGGACCAATGTAAGTGTTTCAGGTGATATCATGCTGCACTTTCTAACCAAGGGTAGCTGGACTCCATTGTATCGGATGCTGGGATCCCATCCTCGAGGCTGGCTGAGTCCATCTTCGTAGGCTGGTGGAAGCCATCTAGCCAAGGCTGTATTGGATGCTCCCCATCTGGGATGTTCCCTGGGAAAAGAAGAAAAAAAACCCAAAACACCAAAACCCCACCACCAACAGCAGCAAAATGAAAAAAAAATCCTGCACCTCTGAATATATTCTGAAAATAAAATATTTTTATATTTTATAATATATTTATGTTCTGAATATAAAATAATATAAAATAAAGTAAAAATACAATAATATAAAATAATCATCAGCCGCAGAGTAATATTCCATTGCAATAAGATGTTCATGTAAAAATCCTTGAAAAGGCATCAAATGCTGTTCTTCATGGATTCCAACATCAGTTTAACTTGAATGAAAAAAACCCCCAACATTAAATACTAATGAAATATCACTATCTTACTCATGTTTAAAATGTAAACTGGTTGCCTCTGACATTTTTTAAATACTTGGCCCAATAGTGATTTCCCGATAGTGTCTTTATCCCCCACAATCTCAGCTATACTCATAAGTGCCTTTGCTGACATATTTTATAAGATGCTTGGTTAGAGCTCTAGCAAGGAAATATAAAGAAGCCCTAGAAGGTGAAGGAAGTTGAATAGAAAAATGGATACTAGCCACAGAGAAGTAATCATTCAGCAAGACCCAAGGAGAAAGGACAGGAAAGGGGAAAAATGTCTGAGGTTGCCAAATTCAGTGGCAAAGCTCCCTCTGGTTGTGTCTATACTGATTACTTGGGTGCATCTTTGGGAGGGCCTATGCACAAGCCCAGGCACTGGTGTGCATTTAACAATGGTTTTAAGTTGCTAACACTGACTGCAGTGTGGCTTCAGCTCACACCAAGTAGCGTTTCTCTGAACAACAGCTGCTGGGGCACATCTTCGGATTAGTGCCCCCCGGTTTGTCATCCTGCAGCAGCCTGCTTGGAAAAGGGAAGGGGAGTAAAAAAGACAGAAGTCTAAGACTAAAAGGGTCATACTTGACTTGAGAGCCAGGAAATGATTCCTGGAGATTTGTGTTTTATTTTTTACCCAATTCATTCTCCTTCCATCATCCACGTTTCTAGTACATTATTCCTAAGAGAATATTTTAGATATTTTTTTGTTTGGTTGGCTTTTTAACATAGCCTGTTCAATATATTTCACAATCTTTAAATATATATAGATAGTAAAAAGAAGAAATAAAATTTTTGTGATATACCTCATTGGCCAAAATTGTAAACTAAGCCACAAAACCCATGAAACATTCCCACACAGTCAGTAGAATTACACTGTGTTAAAACATACATTTATGTGTCTATTGGAATGCTAAAGAAGAAACAATTATTTTATTAATACTTCATTGATCTCCAGCACACTGAAGTAGCTCAATTTGCCAAGCTATATAGTAGAGCAATACACTTAATTATCCACAATAATTCACACTTGAAGGCTGAAGTATGCTTTAATAAAACATTCAAATTAGTTACAGTTGATTTGCCTTTATTGAAATTGCATAAAATACTGTGCATAGTGTAGTGCTATTTCACTCAATTAAAAATAATGAAATGTTAATTTAACTGCTTAACTGGTGATTTTTCTCCTGATTGCCTTTATATTTTAACAGATCACTGAAATGTTACTTTAGTAAAATCCTTCTCACTTGCCCTTTTATTATTACATTAAACATGTTAATGTCCTGGAATCTTGCTTGAGTTAAAAGAGTTTTTGTCCAGGGCAGATGCAATAATGAGATTTTGGTACTATACAGCTTTATAGAGTAGTCAAATTTGATTATTATACAGTTTGCTTACGGGAAGTGGGACTTTTCGTTCACTTGTGAAATACCGGAATTGCACAGTCTGGATTTCATTTTGTCTACCTTGGAAGGAATGTGGAGTTTTAAGATACAGTTCATTATCCAGATTTATATGATCTGAATGTTATTTTAATGTCCTTCCTAGTTTCATGTAGACAGAATGAATGTCATTTCGCAATTTGATAGTTAGATTTTGTCATGTTTTACATCACTCTGAGCTGCTATGAACATAACTTCTGGCAAACATGGAAAACGTCTGAAAAATAAGCCTGTCACTAAACTGAACACTTAGCTTGTATTGAAGTGAAGCAGATATCCTAAATGAAACATCTCAATTCCTTCTTGCAATCAATGAATTCAGTGGCAACTGCTCATTCTTTGCACTAGATGAGTTGTATTTGTACCCCTAACTTTGATGGTATTAGAGCTTCAGTCTAAGCATCAGGTCCTTACCTGATTAAATGGTTAATGACACAGCAATGAAATAGAAATGCTGCAAGTAAAATTCCTCCTAGCTGTCCAAATATGAAGCACACAAAATGTAATCTGGTAATCTAAGCACCTGTCCATCAAGGCAGAGAGATAGGCAGCTCCTGGGTGCCATCCCGTCACTCTACCCTATATCTCACTATTAGGAACAGCCAAATCTGCAGACTTAGAGTAGACATAGAACCAGCCTGGAAAGCCAAGATTAGGTAAGGTTAATTGCACTGTGGGATTTCATTCTTTGAGTGTCTGCAATTCCTTCACCTTTGAAACACCTTCATTGAACTAGATGCTAAAAGCTACACAGATCAATGCTAGTTAGGCAGGGTAAAAAATAGATATTTGGATGTGCCCTTCTTCATTTAAAAATAATATTGTACATTAATTTTGATTATTATCCACACATAAGCTTTTAAGCAGAAGTGAAAGTAAAATCTGTCAATATCTGTTACTAGTAAATGCGGATAATGACACTGCTGGGAATGTCTGATGTTAGGTTGATATTCTCCATAGAAAGTTTCTACTATTTTGTTACACGTTTGTTCTAGGAAGTTCACACTAATACAAAATAATCTCAGTGCTGTAAAATAAATGCTTTGTAATCTACCTGACTTGTCCCAAATACGTGAACTGATTAAGTAAAACATCTGCAAGGAAGTTCCATGCTCACTTTTAAATAGATTTAAATATTTTTTTTTCCTTATAGGTAAACAATTATTTCCACTGTGATGTTTTTAAGTTTCACCTATGAAATGCAGCACTTACTGATCTACTGCACAGCTGTACATTCCTACCGGGTGACTAAAATTACAAATACGACTTAGGTCCTGATGCATTTTCTACCTGAAAGTGGCAGCTGTAAAGCAAGTGAAAATGCCGAATAGTACTTCATTTAATGTTGGAAGTCTTTGAAGCTGTCTTACAACATAGAATATGTTGTTTACATTATAGTATAACGGGCTTTTAAAGCTGGTGTTCTGCACTAAAGCTTGAGGTATTTCAAGGTGCTCACAAAATTTTAGAACCATAGAATTGTAGAATCACAAAGAGCTTTAAGATCATTGAGTCCAACTGCCTTTTTTGCCTTGCACCTTTTACAGATGTTAAGATCAAAGAACAGTTTGTAACCAAAACACCACCAAATATGAGTGATGTGTTTAAACCCTGGTTCAGTGCAAGCATAAAACTGCATGAAGTAGAACATGGTGACTACAGAATAACAATATCCAATGGTTCATATTTACCCTACCCAGCTTTAGAAACCACACTGAAATGCCTACACACATCCCAGTATTATCAGTCACTGAAGAGATAAAGGTGTTTTACCTAACCCACAGCAGCAGAGTGTGTTTCTCTCCATCTCTGGAGAAAAAACTACAGCAGCCACGTCTGCATATCGAGAGCTAAAGCCATGTGTCTACGTTCAGCTGCATGAATTTTGTCCACTGTGTTCAAGTCCTGATGGAGTTGTCAGTGCAAATATTATACTAGCTGTTAGTTCAAGTTTCAAGCAACTCTGCAGTTGCCTGGGGGAAATTGTGGATACCCACATGGTTAGATTTATAACATAGATGCATATCAGGTTGTGTCCTTTCAACATGTCCTTTTGGGCATGTTCCTTGCAAATTACTTGTGATGTAGCAAAACAGATTCTTCTCATAAAAACAGACTGATGGAATAATAAAACTGCAGAATTTTACCACCGTTCATTCCCCAAGTTGAAGAGTGCCTTAACCTGTGCAATGCTTCCATTTACAGCTCTGTAGCCCTTGTAACTATACAGTCTGACTTGCAATTGATGACCTTATGCCCATGTATCCAAAGGCTGCTGAGTATAAATATCATTTACCCTTGAACTCAGAAGGGCTCTCATTCTCAGTTTTACACCCTCATTTCACTAGAGGATTCTGAAAATATGGCTGCATCTGTTATGTTAAGATTTGCAGGAAACAATTGCCACATATATTAGGTAACAAGAAGATAACCGTAGTAAATAATAGTCATCCAGACAGCCAATAAGCATATATTTATATAAACAGATATATAAAACCAGAATTTTTAGATGCATGCTTGCTAAATGTTGAGGTTATGGAAAACACAAAAATGAGAATGTTCTTAATTTTCTTATTGCTCTTTGTTGAACTAGTTATATTTTCCTACTCAACATAATTTTATCCAATTCAATCAAATACGAATGCCAGGTTAGAATTCAGTCTGTTTAATTTATGTATAAAAAGGCATATACTGAATCAGTCTCCCTAAATTGAAAGTTCCTTACATAGTCTTAGAAGCCTTCATAGGGAGAGCCTGTCTGCAAAATTCACTGTACCAAAGTTTAGATGAAATGATTCTTCTCCTGAGAGCTTTCAAAACCATCTCATTTAGAGACGAGTTGATGCCAAAGTTAGCTGGTTGAGGTCACTCCCCGCACCCCTAATAACATAGCTTCCTGAGTTTACAGAATAGGAAAGAAGGATTTTTCAGGGTACAGTTCTTATAATACATACCAGTTATTGCAGGCACCGGTGATGAGTCGATATTTATTAGCTAAGCAATTGTTTGGACATTTTGGTGGCAACATATAAGGCAGACATCCGGAAATATTAGCAATCATATTGAGCAGATCAGCTGATAAAAGGTCTGAAAGGAAGAACCCAAACAAGCAATTTGCTCTATTGCTATATAGCTGCTGCAGGAGAAAAGGCCGTATTGTCAGCTACAACTACAGCATCCTCTCTCTTCTTCTTAGGAAAGAGAACTTAGCAAGAAGTGTTGTGGGAGGCAGTCTTGGGCCCTTAGAGGAGGCAGAAGGTGAAACACAAGAGCTGGTTTCATTATCTGATGTTGAGAAAATTAGAGAAAGTAGTCCAGCCATAGCTGAGAACTGGAATTTTACTTAGTTATACACCACTGAACTTCCTGGATTATCTCCCTTTCTCCATCTAACATAAAAAAAACCCAGCTAAAATAGAAACAAAGTACAAATAAATGTGCAACAGCAATACGTTATAAAATTTGTTTGGGGAATAAAAACTATTTTCTTAAAAGAGCAATATTAATAAGGCCATCAATGTCCAGAGGACATATATTTGAAAATGCCAGTGCCATAGATTGATAGAAATTGTGTTATTTTATCTGTAGATTCTAGGCCCCAGAAACACTAAATCCAAAGTGCTGGGGAAGACAGATATTCCACTGTAAATAAGAAACTGGAAACACTGTGGATATGCAAGGTGATATAGGCAATACAAATATACAAGCAGGAGTTCACAGGATGCTAATAACATAGTGCTTCTCTCCTCAACTGTAAGAACACAGCCTGTACTCCGGTAAAGAAAAATATAAACCTGTGACTGTGTGAGGTGCTCTTAGCAACAAAAGAGAGGGCATCCTGGCCCCAGGGTGCAGACAACATACACACTCCTGCCAAAGGTAAAATAAAAGTGAAGATAACCCAACTTTAATCTAAAAGACAACATTCAAGAAATCAACGGGGGATTTGCCAGTGTCAATATACTGTATTTACCGGTTGGATGTAATGACCGTTTGTGCTTCTGGCAGACTTTCTGTTTCATCACTTGAATCGACATTTCCATTCGTTCAGCTGCTTGGGAAATATCCTGACTCTCTCGCTCAGGAAATTTTGAGAAAGCCAGCAGCAAGGTAGGAGTTGCTATTCCACTTCCTTGGACGTTTCTATAATTGAGATAAAACACAAAAGGTTTTTTAGTGTATTACCTTTTAGAACTTATTCACAGCTGTATTTGTCTATGTTGGATATGTTCTGAGTTTAAAGTGTATTTTAATTAAAGGGTATGCTGGGAAAGAAGCAGGGAAGATTGCTTCGTGACCTTGTTCTGCTAGGAAAATTCAAAAAATAGAGGGAAAGGGTCCTTCCATGGAACACATACAACATGGTTTAAGCTTGTGAGAAGCCTTCAGGATGAGACAGAAACTGTTGGGAAAGACAGAGCCTTCAGCACAAAGTGGCTGGGAAGACCTTGTGCAGGATAGTCACAATATAGGGCTCCTACTATAGATGTTTCTATTGAGCAGGCTTTGCATTTATGTAACATTTAATAGCAAAGACCATCTCAGTCACTGCAGGTAGATTCATGAGTTCTCCATCTTTGGAGATATTCAAAGCCCAAATGGATGGTGCACTGAGCAACCTGCTCTAGCCAACCCTGCTCTAGCCAACCCTGCTCTGAGCACAGCGCTGGCCTAGATGGTCTCTAGATCTCTCTCAACTGTTCCATGATTCACCACAAGACTTTTTTTTTACTCTGCATGGACCATCTTGCCACTCTCCTTTTATTGGCAGAGAAAGTCTCAAGTCCTAAATTGACTCCTAAATCTTAGAAAAAACAACCCCAGTCTATTTCGTTTCCAGACATGGTCATAGGTTGCAGACATCCCTGAGGGCTTCTCTACAGCACAGATTTATTTGGCCTTGCAACTTCTGTGAAAACATTGTGCTGTCATTTCACTTTGTTTAAAACACGAGACACATTTAAAATGGAAATGGCAGTTTGATTTCAGCAAAGCAAACAGTTAAATTTTTGTTTGCAAAATTAGAAACATGATTACATAAAAAGCACTAAGTAAGAAGCTACAACTCCAAGGCTTTTTCTAGATTCTAAATTTGTCCTTAATTGATCCAAAAGAGCCATAGTCTGCTCATTTATACAGAAACAATTCCTTTCCTTTCAAGAGCAGACCTTGAGAACTGTAACTATGAAAAGAGTTATCTTGCTCTTCAGCACCATGTTTTTCAGGTTTTCCACAGATAATTAGGAATTTGACTGATAATCTGGAGAATTAAAAGTCCTGTACAGTACAAGAAGGACATCGAGGTGCTGGAGCGGGTGCAGAGAAGGGCAACAAGGCTTGTGAGAGGTCTGGAAAACATGCCCTATGAAGAGCGGCTGAGGGAACTGGGTTTGTTTAGTCTGGAGAAGAGGAGGCTGAGAGGAGACCTTATTGCCCTCTACAACTACCTAAAAGGAGGCTGTAGTGAGGCTGGTGCTGGTCTCTTCTCTCTAATTACTAATGACAGGACAAGGGGAAATGGCCTCAAGTTGCGTCAGGGTAAGTTTAGATTGGATATTCGGGGGAAGTTCTTTACTGAACGAGTGGTGAGGCACTGGAACAGGCTGCCCAGGGAGGTGGTGGAGTCACCAACCCTGGAGGTGTTTAAAAAAAAAGTCGATCTAGCACTTGAGGCTATGGTGTAGTGGTTAGGTATGCTGGGATGAAGGTTGGACTAGATGATCTTCAGAGGTCCCTTCCAACCCCTAACATTCTGTGATTCTGTGATTCTGTGATTCTGAACTGTGTCCCAGTGAAAAAGAAAAGAAAGATAATACATCTAAATGCCAAGAATGCAGGTTTAATATTTAATATCTGCATGAGGATAATATCAGACTTCTATCATTTAGAAAAATATTATATTAACAGGGAAACATGTTTGTACAAATGAGTTAAATAAGAATATTCATACAAATTAGCTAGGAGCTAAGAATCAACAGTAATCCAGCCCCTCAACAAAACCTCTCGACCTAAGAGAACACCACTCTTAATGGCGAGGTTTCATTCTGAGATATTTTCTGTCCCGTCTTTTGTCTAATCTCACAGATACTGTAAGATTATCACAGCAGTTATTAGTTTGCAACATGTCATGTCCCATCCCATGTCATTCCCCCCATCCTCTATTCTATCTATGCATTCTAGTCCCTTCTAGTTCTTATCTGGACTCCTGAAGCTGAGCCTTGATTTTGGAAGAAGAGGCTGTTTTTCTCGCTGTACAAATTACAGATTATTTTGATATTTTGTAATGCAGAAATAGCCTCATAAAGCTAACATGACCTGTGATATATATATTTAAAAAGATAAATAACAACTAAATTCTCCAGATTATGAGCCACATTTCCTCTTTCAGTATTGGGTATTTTGAGTCTCTAAAATTCCTGTCTACCTTAAATTAATGTATTATTTAGAGATTTCTAACTAGAATTAATGCCTTAGATATTTGTCACCATTTAGGAGGTCTCTCAAAACAATGACATAGTGCAGAATATAAACTGAAAAGTTACACGAAGATAAAATATAATTATTTTCCGCTGTCCTATGCATGCAGATGATTCCATAGATGGTCCCTTCTGTGGATGGTTGTTTTGAGTTGACACAGATAGTGGCCAACTGAATGAGCTGAAGTTGTGGGGTTTACAGCTTAGATTCTTTAAAAACATGAAATGAGCTAGTTCACATGCAGTATACACTAAATAAAAATAATTTTACCGGAATGAAAATGATGAGAAATATCTTTAATCTGCTGTTAAGGCTTGAATTATTTTAGGGTTGTCATTTATACATTTTAATCCCTTAAGAACACTGAGCCTTCATGTAAAACATGCTAAAATATAGAAAGTAATTTCAACAATTTCTTTATTTAATTAGGCTGAGAAAACCTTCGGTATTTATTAGAATTGTACTACCTTTAATATGTTAGAGTAAGTCCAAATAGCAGTCTGAAAATATGTCTTATCTAAAACTCACTCAAACCAACTATCTAGTGAAAAGGAGGAAGCCCACCTGACCTACCACCATAATTCACATCTATATTATGCATAACTACTTCAGCAGTCCTTTTGAGTTACTTGCCAAGTTTTAACTAGAGAAATATATGATCATTTGCAGCTGTCTGCAACACAGGCCTAACAAAACTATCACTTTGCACAGCTTGGCCATTCTGGAATTATCTTTAGTTTCTTCTGCAACTTAAAGCCCACAAAACCACCAGAGACTCAGCAGAATATAAAAAGAAATGTACAGTCAGAATCAAAAGCCCCCCAAAGCTAGTACAAGTTTCCTAGTTTGTAGTGGTTGTTATTACAATAAGATTTACTGAAACAACAGCTTCCTCTTGCAAGCCAACTACTACTTTCAAGATGTACGTTATAATGTGCCTGGTGTTAAATTAGCAATGCAATTGCACCTACCACCAGGTAAGAGCCATATCCTCACAGGTGACGTATGGCTCTGAGACCCCTACCCAAGCTGCCTGGATTCCCATTGGCATTGCTGCTGTAATACAAATAGTACATTTTAACAGTGACTCTGTTTCACCCATGCTATGTTAATACTATTATGAATGTGTTCATGGCAAACATGAGCACCTATGCTTAAAGACTAACAAACGCATAAGGTAATTGGAAAAGCAAACAGGTACTAGCAAAGAGTCAGGAGAGGTACTTGGGAAGGGGAGGCATTCACGGACAGCACAGCAGACTCTGTCCCTACTGGGACCCATGTGACCTTAAAACCTGGGAAGTAATTTCTAGGAGGTGCTGTTTTCCTAGAAAATTCTGACATGTTTTAAAAAGCAAAATAATAAAACATTTTTAGCCAATGCGTTTAGTGCATTGTCAGTCAATTGGTCCAACAGGTAAAACACAAACAATAATTCAAGATTTTAAGGGATGATACTAAACAGCTGAGGTGAAGGAATGTGCTTGTCCATTTTAATCACGATTCAAGGTCAAACTAAGCTGTCAAGAGAAATGCACATGTTTTCACTCTGTTTGCAGTTTAAACACCTAGCTCATGAATTCAGTAAACATCAAGTTGGACTATTGTACATAAGAGTTGTCTCGTTTAACCTGGAAAAGGAGCTGCCTTTTCATCTCAGAACAGGTTTTTTTAGTCTCAAAGACAGCACTGAGCTCATCTATATTGCACTGCAGTTTTCTTCAATTACTTGCAAGCCAAAGGAAAACCAGTTTTCACAGTGCGGTGACCTCCAGAACTTCCAGAAGCTCAAATACGCAGTCACATGCGTTCCTCTTCTGTTTTTAGCTTTTGAGATGACCAGCGCTTTAATTCAAGTACACAGTATCCTTAAAGTTACAAAGGAAAGAAGCCTTAGTAGCTTTAAACTGACATAAAAATGCAAAAGGATTTAATTAAGGATTCAAAAACATTAATTCCTCAGTTATAATGATCAGATTAGACAGTAGTTCCGTCTGCTGCACTTTTGCAAATGGTCAAGGACTGGTGTCTGAGACAGGTGTAGAGTGCATTTACAAGCCCTTATTAAAACAGGAAAAAGTCTCTTAATCTTATAATTCTCACCACTCCACTTAACTGGCCCACAATGAACTGAATTACATAAATGCACAGGATAGAAATACAATTTTCACTTCTGGTAGTGATCATTTGTAAATTGAAAGACGAGTTAACATGAAAGTGATAGTCTTCGGAATTAGGATAGTCTTAGACTTGTGATGGAAATGTCGAGCACTTGTGGCTCTGATTCCACAAAACAGGAAAGCCTCAGTGCCAATACTAACACACATCTTTCGATGCTCTGCTGAAAGCTTTTGGCTGCTTACAGGGTTAACCCAAACTTAAGCAAAAAATGTGATCAGTTCCGAGAGTGTGTTACTAGCACTGTGTTCTGCCTGAGAAAGATCCAAGGGCTAACAACAACACTTGTCACATCAGATACTTAACAGTTTTAAATTACTGATCTCATTTTCAATTGCTGCTGTTAAAAGATGGAAGAAAAGGGGAAAGGGAAGAAAGGAAAGGGAAGAAAAGGGAGAGTAGAGAAGGGTATAGGAGAAGAGAAATGACCAGATGACCTCCAGAGGTCTCTTTCAACCCCAGCCATGCTGTTACTGCAGTTCTTATAAAGGTTTTTAAAGGGAAACCAGTAATAGGACTTCTGAATAACACTGTTATTTATGTGTCCACATATACAATATCTTGAACGAAGCTTAGCAGTCTGGTGATTTATTTGGGCTGAGCAAGATCTCTCAGTTTTATTCCTAATAGAATTCAAATAATCATATTTAAGCATCTATCTTTTAGCATCTTTTAGCAATTATTGTCTTTAAGACATCAGCCAAATATTGACCAAATAATCACCACAATATTCTATGAGAGAATAAACATCATTGTCTTCATTTGGCACATGAGGCAGCTAAGTCACTGAAAGGTTGAGATCTACATTTTTAAATCTGAATGACTCAGCACCATCATCAAAGTACTGGCACTACAAAATGAAAGTGACCCCAGTCTCTACGTCCTGAGCAGGTTCTTTGATACAGACATCTCTTCTGGAGCTCTGCACACTGTGACTCATTTTCAAAATGTAGAGATAAGTCCCTTAAGGAAGTCTAAGCAGAAAAGTGGTGATTGCAACCTGTAAAACTTGGCTGATATGTTCCAAATATTGGAGAGAATTTAATTCTGTATAGCACAGAAATGTACTTAGAGCTATATATAATACATATAAATAACGGTTGAAATATTTAAGCTCGTGGCTAGTCATCCTGAGGCACTTTCATCATTTCCCTGTAGCACAACTCAAGCACAAAGGAACTTTCCCAGAGTTGATCACTATTCACAGTACAAGATAAATACGGGTTTATTCTTTCCCTTATCCTTTTATTATATTTGTTTTAGATGAAAAAAGGGGGCTGGTTAGGTCAGTCAGTTGAGCATGGTGCTGATAAAACCAAGGTCGTGGGTTTGATCCCCATTCAGTCCCCATGTGCTGGCTGATCTAGTCAAGAGGTGGCAGGGAGGTTAGATTAAATGATCTCTAAGGTCCCTTCCAGCCTAGGCCATTCTATGATTCTATGAAAAGGAAAATGTGAAATTTACTTCAACAGTTGCATTTAATAGGGTTTTGACTGATGCCATAGCAGTTGTTCCCATCTCACTTTGCACTGAAAAAAACATAATTAAAGTTCAAAAATATGTAACATCCATGAAATTACATTTTTTGAGCCACATGTTAGTGGAATATGGTATGCTACTTAGGTCAGAATAGCATTCCTACTTACTTTCATATTTCTTTTCTCCTCACATTTTAGGAGACCAACACATGCAGTGTTAATGCACAAGGTTAGACTGGCTCAGATGATCATAAATATAATCTATCATTATATGTTTTCCCAGAGAAACAGTCCGATCTCAAACTTTTCTCATATGAAATCTTTTTGCTGAATAAATCCTTCACTATTTATTTTTTTACCTTTTTAGTTTATAATGTGCAGCATAATCCACCAGAGTAGAGCCATTCTGAATAGCCTTAGTAATGCAGTTATCTTCAGTTTCTTTTCCACAGAGGAACACGTAAAAAGAAAGAAGGATGAAGATGTTATTCAGTAACATATTATTTAAATATTTACAAAATATATAGGTTCGTAGTATTAAGGTGTATGTATTTTTTCCCCATTAGAATTATCTCCACATTTTAGTGTTCCTGAAACTAACATTCTGTCCTCTGACCTTTCTGAGAGATAAGATAGGGGTAGTAAATCAAGTCTTCCCTAATTTATAAGGTTTGGAGGGTTAGACTTTCCTCCTGTTTCCTCCAGTATAAATCCAGCTGTGCACATGTTACGTACTACCAAACCTAGCAGGCCCAGCTGAAATGCTTTGTGTTCTGCGCATGCGATTACACATTTTAGGTTTCAAATGTATTTTGTATTAAGGCTTCCTTGGATCGACAGGACAAAACCTGAGCCTCTCTCACGGTGAGTATGAGCTGGCCGGAGCCACATGAAGAATTCAAGTCCATCTTCAGGTATAGCTAATAAACTTTAAGACCCTCTGGGATCTGACCAATGCACAAAAGCCCTATTCTCATTTCTCCATGTATGTTTGATGGAAAGACATATGAGAGCCTAATAACACTTCAGCTCTGCTTTTTTTTGCACAGTGCTAGCACGGGATGCAGATTATTCCTCTTTTGTGTAGATCTAGCTTTATATTAAATAAATCAGTTTTTTTAAAAATCCAGTGGTTTAATTACCATCTATATTTTGTAAGGTCACCTGTTTCTTCTTAGAAAATGAATCATGAATAATAACAGTTTGCTAAGATTCATTTAGGTACAATCGCTCATCATTTATGTACACTATAATTTTAGATGACGTTTTAACCATAGTCCATGTTGTGCTATTTCTGTGTCTAGTTTTTGAATAGGGTGCTCAGCTAAAGGGAAAATAAGGTGTGATGAACATTAATCTGTCCTAGGCAAAATTCTACTTCATTCACCTAAAGATCTCAGCCTCTAAGTATAGCAGTAGTTGTATACCTCCAAGAAATAGGTGATGCTCAAAGTATTGCTCATCATATGGTATTGATACAGACTCTGACGTAGTAAAGAAGATCCACCCACTATACCTGAATCCCATTGTCTCTCTTCCTTTTCTACTGAGAAGTATGATTATGATACCAATGCAGTCTGTAAAAAAAATGTCATTCTTCCAGAAATAAACATTATTTTCTATTGTTGCCATCAGGCAGAAGGATCTTTACTATAAAAAGTCATATACAGTGCACCTATTTCATTTATTTACAGTCAGCATATAATAAATTTTATATTAATTAACATACAATATAACCTCATTTTAGACCATATATTTCCAAACAATTAATATGGAAGCACCAATTAGAGAATCCACTAGGGAAAATAAGTCTAATTCCCCAATTCACAGTGATGGTACAAGAGATTTCCCACTGAAGTAAAGGCTTGGGAGTCGGTTCAGGTTTTTTGTTTATTTTGTATATCACAGAGTATCACAGAATGTTAGGGGTTGGAAGGGACCTCCAAAGGTGATTTAGTTCATCCCCCGCTGCCAGAGCACGATCACCTACAGCAGGTCACACAGGAATGTGTCCAGACGGGTTTTGAATGTCTCCAGAGATGGACAGTACACAAACTGTCTGTGAAGCCTGTTGTAGTGCTCTGTCACCCTTGCAGGAAAGAAGTACTTTTAAAGTAAGTATAAAGTAAAGAAGTATATGCTCTTATTTGTGAATCTAAACTAACTTCAAGTGAAGACTTGCCTACAGACTTTCCCTTCTGATTCAGATCTACAGCTATATAATTAATTAAGAGAATGTGAAGATTAAAATCCTATTGCTTCATCATCTCTGCCCTACTTTAATGTAAAATCAGTCTCTGCCAAAGCCTCTTTAGTTCAATCTAATATCTGCTGCATTTCTACTCTACCAGATCTAACTGATTTAGACTGAACAGATGCAAAATAAAAAAGCTCTGATATTTAAAATGGCAAGATTATATTGTTTGGACACAGGCACTACTTCAACCTGAGATGCTCTAAAATCTCCCTGGTATCCTCAGGGTGCCAGCAGAGAATGGACCCACAGGAGACACAGATCCTTGTGGGCCAGCAGCAGGGTGACTGACTCTAGCCTAAGATGACTAAACATAGCCATTGACATCCTGAGAAACAAATACAGCAATCATGCTTGTAAACACGTCATCTGACATATGAATGTCACTCAGAAAGTCAAATCACTCCTAGTCAAAGAATACATCCTTGAGATACTTTACACATACACAGTTTTCCTTTGTGAATTTTTGAAGCTGCATTTTAAAAGAGAACACCCATGGAATAATTCTTGCAGAAGTCAAATAGAGTACTCTGCACATAAAGAGATTAAACTAAACTGTCGGCAGCGCCAGCGTATTTTCTGCTTAACAGTAACCAGCAACAAAAGAAAATTATGTATTTTTTCTGTTACTTACCAAAAAGGATATCTTTGCTTATCTGAAGGAAAGAAAAGAAAAGAGCTGTGAAGGCTATAGCTGCTGAAATTCCCAAAATAATGAACGCTTTCATCTACAAGAAAGAAGAGAGAATTGTTGACAAAATACATACCTTCATCTTCTAATTATAAGCCACACTATAAATAATTTAGCCCATATGGTAAATTTTACTTTTAAATTAGTTTCGTACTCATGTTTGACTACATTTTTGAAGTTCAAAACATTAATTTTTAGAAATAAGTGTCGCTCCTTTCCTCATTTTTTTTTTTAAATTTTGAGAAACTTCTAGCACAGAGAGATACATCACTATTTCATAACGTAATATGTTTTGACAATATTAGCAACACTTAGCCCACCTAACAGAAGCTCAGCAATGTTTTACTACTCATTTGGAACTCCTCTGTGCACTAACATGATTTGATTGTAAACTAGTCATTGCACATAAGAGAGTGAAACTGGCCAAACCAGTAAAAAAATTGATCAGACCATTCTATGCTTTTATCCATGTATAACTGTGACATTAAAGTAGCACAACGAATGTGTTCATATGACAAATGTGAGCTACATTCTCCATTTCAGTGCATGTGTTTTTTGGTAGTTATTACAGCAGTATGAATATATAAACTATCCAAGAGGTAACATTTTTCACATGCACTATGTTGATTGGAGATTGGCAGATTTAAAATATTTCTCGTTCAATATTCTATCAACCTAAATAAAATTAAAAATTAATAAGTCAACTCTAAAAGTTCAGGGAATTTACTGCCCATAGAAACTCGATGTGAAAACACCCCTTCTTTGTATAGTTTATGAGTTAATATGATGAATTTCTTCTGGAAAATGGCAAGCAAAAAAATTGTAGTCTGACCTTTTGTCTGTTGAGGAGATTATCTTCCACAGTTCTGTACTTTATCGATGGCAGCAACTGTTCTGAAATCTGAAAGTGAAATACTTTCCAGGGGCCCAGCTTATGCTATCGGCTTTATGCTCTGGTACTCACTCAAGCTTTAAAAGTGCAAAAGATTTCAAAATCTTTTTGGCCACAGCATGTTCCCACAAAGCAGAAACTGACGTTAATACTTGACTTGTTTATTTTTGGCCTGCTAGGATTCAAGAGCTACCTGTGTAGTTAGTTGGGATATCAGAGCTGTTTCCATGGAAATGTGAAGGACAAGTGAAGGGCAATAAAAATAATATTGCTGTGTTACGCAGTAAGTAAATTCTGAGTACAGTTTCACTAGTTCTCTTTAACAATATACTTGACAAAGAAGGCAACGCTGTGTCCTATTTGACGTGTTCTAGCATTGGTGCTTTACCAAAATGACCTTAAACTCAGATGATAGCCCCCAGATTGCCCACCAACTTCCTTACAGTGCTTTTTTTTGTTTTATTCTTTTGGATAATTTATTTTACACTTCTTGCCTATTTTTTATTGAGTTACAATTTTCAACCCTATTGTTTCTTCTAAAGTTAGTATTTTGACCTAAAGAATCTAACTGTCTGGTTTTGTCCACTTCCTATATAGGGAGAAAGATCAAAATCAGGGCTGGAATCAGGACTGAGGATTCCATTTCATTTTTTCTAGTTTCCACAGGGAGATCACAAGGTGGAGCCAAAGATCAGTGTTCTGATCTCTTCCATTGGTGATAAGTAAAGGAGGGTTGGGTAGCAGGGAGCATGTTGGAGCTGGTGACAGTGGTATATGCTAGTGAAAGGAAACCTACAACATGTGAACCAACTGGAAGTAAAACTCGATTATAATGATTGCTGTTACTGCTATTTTATTATTATTTTGTTATTGCAAACTTCAGCTCAGGAATATCATTCGTAATCCTGTTCCCTGCAAAGGTGGGTAGACATGGGACAAAAGTAACAAGATAGATAGTAAAAGGAAACAGATCTCTGCTGGAAAAGTAGGTTTATGTTCCATGGTTGGGGACTTTAAGATGTCAGACAAGAAGTCAAACCTACAATAACTCTTCAAGCCTGTTCGAACTGCAAATCTGTTAAAGTTGTTTCTGTCCATAAGAAAACATAAAGAAAACTGACTTCTTCCATGGCATAGCAATGAACTGAGAAAAGCAAATCCATCCCAAAGACCTCATAGAATAAGGAGCTTTTATCTATATTCCTTCATATATCTCACAACTATCACAGTTTTTGTTTCTGAAAGTTGAGGAGCTTTCTTACAGTGAAAAACGGATTTGATTTTTTGTAGTTTCACAGTCAAAAATCAAATGTTCCCTATTTAGTTCAAAGGCAGCTTACTTACATCAAGGTTTTTTTAAATAACGATTTCAACCTTTGTTCATTTGTTGCAGTTGGGATTTAGATGGTTACGTGTAGTAAATCAATGCGTGATGAACAATTTAGATGACAGCATCTATTTTGTTGTTTCCTTATCTTAATCTAAGAGTATAAATGTTTAAATCCCCACTGACCCTCAAACACGGTTTTAGTTAGAAGGTGTGGGAAGTCTTAACTGCACTAGTCTGAGTAGACAGATGAAGTTCTATTCCCATTCTTATTGGAGCTCATTCAGAATTGTGTTACTGAAATCTCTGAAAGAGAATCAAGAGGGAAAAGTTTGGTGACTCAAGAACAACCTTATTTTTTTAATCTGGGATTCATACATTGATTACATGTCAATGCAAATAACTTGGATGAGTACCTTGCTGATACTTTGTTCTGGATTTTCTGTTAGCTACCTGTCTTCAGCCATTCTTTGTGCAGAAAGGGTGTCAGATTTTCTGCCCAGCAATGAAACTGCACCAATCAGTGACTGTTTAAACATGGAGCTCAAGACAAGTATAAATCAGTTCTTATGTTAAACAATACTCTTAAGAAAAGCAGCAGTGAACCTTAACAGTTAAGCATATTAATTTTATTAAGTTTTAAATTACATGACTCATTTAATTTGTTATATTCCAAAGATTTAAATCGCTACATTAAAACTACTGTATCAGTGTTCTTAAAAGACCTATAAAGTAAATATTTGAGTTGTTGATAAAAAAAATGGTAAATTCTGTTCAAGAAAATACCCCAAAGCAACAGAATTTCAGATTATTCACACATATAAATATCTGCAGGCCTCTATGGTATTCAGAAAAGCTACCTCATACTTAAAATATTATGAAATTGCAACTGATCTTAGATAAAGGGAACAGACACATATCTATAACCTCAGAACAGCTCTTACATTTCCACTGTAACAGCCTGCAGCCCTGCTAGGCCCTCTGAGGCATCATCAGTTCTTAAAAGGATTGGATTAGAACGAGCAACCTCCAAGATAAATCTGCGCAGCTGCAGGAGCTATTCTTGATGGCAGATTACACTGTTTTGTAGTATTTAGTGGCAAACCTGGGCTCCAGTATGGCATGAAGGACACTGTTAATATGGATGTCTAATCTATAATAGAAAAATTAGTCTCTCAGCTCTTCTGGCTATTAAAATTTCAAGAAGACTCTTTTGCAAGAGGAGAGGCAAAAAGTGCATATAACTGTACAAAACTGCAACAGAAGCAATGTCACGGAAGTTCCAGCTTCTGTCATGCGAAGAGCAGTCAGTCTCATTCTCTTTAGTTCAACAAAATTTCACCAGATTAAAAAATGCAAGAAAAGGTGAAAGAAAAGTCATTTATAAGGAAAGACCAGGTTAGCTAGGTTTTGTCAATACCATGACTTCCAGTCACTTTAAGAATTTAGGTTTTTTTCTAGAATCAATTATATTGTATTAGAAATATTTTTTTGCTATTATTTTATTGAGTTAGAGAAAATCTTGCAGAGATCTCTGAAGCCCAAAATGGGATGAAGAAGGTGAATAGATAACGATCATTCATTGTCTATTCCAGTACAAAACTAAGGGTCAAGTAGGTGGCAGGCTGAAAACAAACAAAAGAAGGCAATTACTTAGAATACACATAGTTACACTGTGGAACAGCTTCTGCAAAGAAGCTGTGGTAAAAAATGTTTATATGAGTTCATAAGTTTTGAAAATTTTGTGGAATAAAATGTATCATGGCCTATAAGAGTCAAGATTTGCATCAGGAAATCAAACACAACACAAACAGAAGATGGCTGGAATTTTTGTTGTTCTTTTACAGGCTTCTCTCAGTAAACAATGGCTGCTTTTTATCAAATGCAAAAAACCAAAGATAAATGACTCTTAGGACCAAATTCTATGGTTTATGTCTAGACCTGAAACATGGCTTATCTGGTTTATGTAGCTGTCAACTTAAAGGACAAATAATAAGTGAAGAGTATACTTATGTATAGTGGACAAACAGTTCTGTAGAAGCTAAATAGTTCAGGACTTATTTCAGTGTTTTTACAAGACATTGAATAATAGATTGAGGCAAGGGAGTTATTTAATTTTCCTCAGCGTCTGTGATTAAGTCATTGCCACATGATTACCAAATAGCTAAAAAGATCAGGAAATAAACAGAAGTAGGCCAGTTAACAACTAAATGCCTGTCTATAGTAACTAATTGTATCCAGATTAGCAGTAAGTACTATATGCAGAGAAGGAAGAGGAGAGCAGTAAGTAGCCTTGAAGAAGGAACTAGCAGCTTGCTGATCAGGAAGAGTTTGATGGTCTGTATCTGAACAAACTATCCATCTGGATGGCTCAGTGTGGTTTTCTAAATGCCATGCTTTTTCTCTAAAATAATGTCTTTGCCTTTGCAGATTAGTCATGGTCTCATACTGAAGAGGAAAATCTGAATGTATCTTAGCTTTTCTTAGGCTAATGGTTTGCTTTGAGCAAGACCAATAGGATTTGGTCACTACCCACTAATTTTAGTATATGATGTTGAAATCATATTCTCAGATAAATTATTTTTTCTCATAAACAGGGAATATAACATGTAAAAAACTGGGATTACTGAAATTGAATGAATATTACCTGAAAAAATTTATAGACTATGACATTGTCTTGTTAAAATGTTGACTTAAACCCAAACTGGCAATATATCTCATGCAAGCAAACAATAGTTAAAATTCAAGTTAAAGGAAGTATGCCTAAGATTTTTTTTAAATGTACTGTGGTTCATTATACTTTGTAATAAATGCAGAACAAGACTCTGTAAAGTTAAATTTAGCTGCAGAGGAGTGTCCACTCAATGTCTTCTGTCTGAATTCATGACAAACCTGTACAAGACTGTTTGGAAAGTCTGCCTTAACAAAAGAGTAAATTATGATTTATGTGGAAGAGTGTGGAACAGATGAACAATTTTTAAGGTCTATGGCAAGTCTGAAATTCAGTGGCTTGAATCACAAACATTTTTGTTTTTAAAAATGAGACAAGAAAGTAATCTTTCATCTTGACAAAGCACTGATTTCAGACAATACTCAATCTCTTTTAGATAGATCATTTTAATGGCAAGCTTAATGGTAAGAATTCTGCCTTCTTAGAATATGTGGCCTTCTTGCAGAGACTGTGGCTTTATCATATAATGAAGTTTATATCTTGGATTTAAGGATAATAGGTACATATATCACATGTCATATAGCCATAAAGCTGAGCCAATACTAACAAGATAACAAGCGTGATCTTTTGTAGAAAACATAAATTGATTTAGAAAAATAAAAACAATGACCACATAAAACAACTACGACAGAACAATTTTAGTATTCTGCCTGTGTGAATGAGCCTTTCAGCATGCTTAGTGACAAATACACAAGAGGATTTGAGATTCCAGAAGAAAGACTGTGAGGTGCCAGTACTGAGAGTGATTCATTGCCATACTCAAATTGTCCAGAGATGGCAGATGTTCCTGTCCTCCTTTTGCAGTGCTTTGCAATGGGTGAAATACTCCATAATTATTTCCATGGTGGGAACTATGACACATGGATCTCTCACATCAGAAGCTCCTCCCATAGCAGTAGGAAATGGGTCAATGCATTTCACTTCCTGCCTTCCAACACCAAGTTACTGTGAAAATCCCACCAGCAGCAACATGTTTTAATTTTTACCCATCATTTGAAAGAAAGAAAAAGGAGGTGTAGTCAAAGTGCTCAAGAAAAGGACACGGGCACCTATAAAAGGAGAAGAGCATAGAATTGTGACGGGAAAGAGGCTCTGCCTTGCAGTGAGCAATGCAAACGCTATACCATGAAATACATTTTATGGTAGTTGTATGTTCTCAGGTGTTCTTACTAGCTGGGTCAGGTGTCTCAGTATAACAGCACTGGTATATCCCTTTCTGAAGGGTCTTACTCTCTTTCACACTGTCCAAAACCTCTAGTTTTTTCTAGGGTGGATGCCTTTCCCAAAATTAGACATTATCAGCTGTCAAGACTGTGATATGAAAGCCCCTCTGTGGGCACAAATGTTTCACTAACTTTGAGTAGCAGCAATTGAATTCCTCTTCACACGCAAATATTTTCTGTTGGTCCAATTAAGTGAATTGCCTGATAGGTTGCATTTTCCCAAGAATGGCATTGACTTTCCAGATTTATTATTTAATTTTCAATTAACTCTGTTATTAATTAAAAGATAAAGGCAATGATAAGAAATAATTTCAGAGATAGAATTGACAGTTTGAAGAAAAAGGTAACAAAGGGAAACAAAGAGCCAGTGAAAAATTAGACTTCTATTCAGTAAATCAAGTAATTAAAGAATCTCTCAAGATGGCCACCAGCTCATTAGATGGATTGTTCACTAGACACATCCTACATTATAAACACATTTTGTTAATTGAAAAACACATTTTAAATCTAATGAGATACTCTTGAACTGTTTTCATCCAAGTTCATATTCACTCAGGCAAATGCGTATGCTTCTGAATTAATATCCAAATCTCCATTAGTCTGTCACAAATCAGGAAAGTAAATGATCTGAAGAAGTTAAACGAAACATTCTTCATGAGTGCTGATATTAAGAGGTCACACAGCACTACTCTCTGGCACATTTAGTGTTCAAGTGGCCATTTGACGTCATGTCAAGGTTCTACAGATCTTCAGCTGTTATTTTTAATGCCCTGATGAGTTTGAAGCGGTGTGTATCTAGAAAAAAATATGTTTTAAAATACTCTCGGACTGGACAAAGATGAAATGTTAGTGCTTTTTTATTTTTATGTTGAAACATCCATATGAAAAATCCACATGAGAATTATCAAGCATGCAACATAAAATAAAAACTAATAATAAAAACTAAAGCCCTCATATTTAAATAAATATTAAGAAGAATCAACAGTTCATAAACAATTAAAGAATTAAACAGAGGTTACCAAATAGCCAAAGGAAGAGGCAGAGTATGGGGAGAGTATGTGTGTGAGTGTGTGTATTTGTATGTGTATTGTATATATGAAATTAGAGTCACACACAAAAGAGTTCATTTTTTCACTGAAGTCTTCATATCTGAATTGAGGCAAAATTAATAATAAATACTGTGGTAGACTGACAGATTACTTTAATACAGTCAAATATAAGGCGAAGAGTTTGAAAATAAATTGTGCAGATAATACACATATGATAAGAGAATCTTGAAAAACAGAGACTCAGGAGAATAAAAATGAAAAAGATATAAAGGAATCTGATTCTCAATAGACCATTCAGGTTAATGCTCTGGCAAGAGAAAATGTGTGCCTGTGAGATATAAAAGGAAAATTAAAAATAAATAAATGATCCGGTGTCAATGTATGGAATTGATAACACTACTACAAGCTCATCATTTCCACTTTTGAGGTCTAGAGACTGTAGGTAAGTTTTAACAATATGAGACTTAAAGCAGTGAAGGTGCTTGGTTTGATGAGAATGTGCTGAGGATTGACATCTAATGTGGTTGAGTATTTTCAATTCTGCAGAAAAATGTATGAGAAAATACAGTACCTGTGAGCTACATGGGAATTAAATTACCTTGAACATGAATGAAAACATAACTTGCAAGTAGCAATAAAACAATTAAAATTTAGAAGAGGTTACAAGAGTGTGCAGTGAGGAAGAAAGAGCAGAAGGAAAGCTTTCTGCATGCCTTGATTCAAAGCTCTCACACACAATTTTGCTGGGTAACAGTGACCAGTACTGTAGCACCAGCTGTCTGAGAAGGAGCATAAATCCAAGAATTGACAGAAAGAACCTTCCAACTTGTGCCTCCCTCTATCTTCTCATCACTCCCCCGTTGCAAATATTCCTTTCTGGAAAAAATATGCATACACTCACTCACAAGAGGGAAATCCTCTCACTCAAGGGTACCAAGAAAATGGGTCACTCATCCACAGAGGGCAAGGGCTTACTCATGAATATATCCAGACAACATCACTCACTGGGGCAGGGTGAGGGGTCGCTCAGCC
This sequence comes from Apaloderma vittatum, assembly GCF_000703405.1. Classification (NCBI taxonomy): domain Eukaryota; kingdom Metazoa; phylum Chordata; class Aves; order Trogoniformes; family Trogonidae; genus Apaloderma; species Apaloderma vittatum. Next base: position 20,678 of record NW_009704016.1, on the reverse strand, counting down.
CCAGGAAGTTTCCTTCAGTTGTGTCCTGATCCAAGGGGAGAGTTCCTGACTGCAGACCCACTGCTCCAAGGAGGACCAACTCAAATCTGCTCTCCATCAGAGGCTGGTTTATACTTGAGTCAAGTCTTACATGTGGTCAAATCTAATTAGCTGGAGACAAGGACACAAAAGGTAAGGCAAGCACCTAAATCAAAGCCATCAGGTTTGAACAGCCTCCTCAAGTCTTCGGCAGGCCTTTGTCAGGGGAGGTATAACTGTCACATGCCACCACAGACTGGTCTCTAACACCTACCCCCTGCCCTTGCAACCTGATCTAGTTAGAGATGCGGGCCGGTTAGCTCAGTGGGATCACCGTGATGTTGAAAACACTGAGGTCACGGGTTCAATTCCCGTCTGTCCGCATGTGTTGCCTGATCTAGCCGAGAGCTGGCGTCCCTGCCCATGACAGGGAGATTGGATTAAAATGATCTCTGAAGTCCCTTCCAGCCTAGGCCATTCTATATGATTCTACATCCCTGCAGGGGGGTTGGACTAGATGACTTTTAAAGGTCTCTTCCAAAACAACACATTCTGTGATTCTATGATTGATTCTATGATTCTTCTATGATTTTTCTATGATTCTTCCACGATTCTGTGATGCTTGTCCTCCCCTGGCCACATTCCAACCCAGCTGTCCAGCCCTGCTCTGCTGCTGGCAGGAGGGATCTCCACCTGGGCAGCCTCCTGGCCATGACCACCTGTCTGGCAGATTTTTTGACCACCAGCTTTGTGCAGTGTATATAATGGTAGATAGGCAGTAAATTATGGGTAATCTGGGACAAGGTCTTGCCAGGCAGCTCAGCACATGCATATATTGCTGTAAATCACCTGGGCATTTTTGCATATTGCTATGAGTATCACAGCTAGAAAATATCTAAGTTTGTTTTCCTAACAACATAAACCTTATTTCTTCGGTTTTGTAGTCGATCCCTGATGCACCAGGTAGCCCTTTCTTGGCTGACAGAAAAACAAAACCATGCACAAGTCAGGTCAATGGTATTTGACAGAAGGATTTTTTGCCTTCTGGGAGGATTGTAGTTCTCATCAGAGATAATATGTGTGTTAATACTAAATAAACAGCTGTGAAAAATGTTGTTTGATGGGAAGTAAATTTTGTAGATGTTTTTCAATAGCATGCTGGCAACATGTGCCCCCTCAAAAGAGCTAGAACCTTATTTCGTTGTGCTGCTGAATGCACTCAAAATACATATCTATATTACTGTAATATAAGTGCTGGCAGTCCATGCATGTTTTGTACTTTGCAATTTTGCAGTGTTTTGATAGCTGGTTCTTTTTTTTCTACTTTTCAGCAATGTCATCGAGGACCAAAGAACTCATTCAAGAGGCACACACAGAAGACAAGGATTCCTTTCTCTGGTACGACATACCAATGATATGCAGTGGAGCTTGTATATGAATGCTGGAGTCTCTGGAATGCAAAGCTGCTTCTGTAAAAAAACCCTGAATGCATGTGAGACACTACAGCTTTCATGTGAACTACTCGAGATCTCCAAATCAAGACGAGCACAGCCAAGCTGCCTGTAACAAGCTGCACCTGGCCCATTCTAATTCTTCAGCCATGCTTAGTGGCTGTTCAGCAGATCATTGACTGACCTGGGGCAAAATCATTATCAGAGGCAATTTTGACAATTTTACCTTAGAAACAAACATAACTCATATCCCAAATGTTTCCTGATATAGTTTAATTTACTAGGGTCAAAGTAACAAAAGTAACTAAAGAAACAGGGTGCTCTCTAGTGAGTTTTTTAAGGTAATTGAATGTGGCCAGCGTGGGAGACAGAAGCATCTCAGACTCTTCACTGTGTGATGGAATAGACAAAATAACGTGCCCAGGCTGACACTCACTCTGCAGGACAAAATCATAGACTGAACTTTCCAGATGTAAACAAATCAAATTTCTGAAATCAAAAATGAATTTTTCAGAGCTCTAACGGGAGGACATGATTAATCTATTTGGTGTGGGTATTCCTCCATAAATAAGGACACACTGCAAGACAGGACCGTAGAAGCTTTGGGATGTGACAAATATAATACCTTCAAAGGACCATGAATAAGAAATTACTCTTCTACCTGCACAAATTATTAAAGAAAGTCTGAAGCTGTGTGCATAACTCATAAAGATATGCTTATAATCTTCATATATCATTTAAAAACAAATAACATTATGAGACTAGGTAGCTTTTCTTAATATACGTAAATCTAGGAATGATGTCCAGGTACTCTTCCCCCTGAGGCACAGAGAAGTTTAGATCCTCAACTTCTTTTCAGTTGCTGCCTAACTGTGCTAGCACCCAAGTACCTGAATTTGCATTAACAAAAAGCCATTACTTTTGTGTGCTTGTGCAATAGCATAACTATCCAGCAGTGTAACAATCCAGCACCACAACACAGGGCCCAAACAGCCTGTGATCTGGGGCAGACAGTGCTCATTCTCATAGGATTTCTTCTCAAGTTCTCGTCTGTAGCAGATGAATGCAGTCGACTACTGTCCCCTGTAGTCAGCTATTTGGGAACAGGGGAGACCTATTCCCACACCAGGAAAAGCAGTGGGGAGGAAAGGAAGATGCTGATGAATGCAGGTCTTGTAGTTTTTAGAGATTTGTCTGCCAGAGGAGTATGCCCTGACTGCTCCGAAATAACGGTCACCTCTGGAGGTCTCATCTGAGACAAAAAAAATCTTCATTTGCTGAGGCAGTGAATATACCCACCTTATCAAAAAGGTGACTTTTAGGCAGGGTTCATAACAGATGTTAAATACTCCACTGCCATAGCAACATTAGCTTAATATAAGCAAAGTTCTTGTGGCATAGGAAGCACATCTTGGGCAGCGTGCTGTGCTTTCACTCTCAGAGAGACAGTTTCTCACAGACTGCGAAAAGCAGATGCAAGCAGGTTAGAACAAGGTAGAAGGTTGCAGAAAGAGCCGGTGTATACTTTCAAGGGGGAACAAACAAAAAGTGGCAACAGTAATGGGCCGAAAAAGGCATAATTTTCTTGGAATTCTGCCTGTGCTGGTCGCAGTAATTATATGGTGGGACGAAGCTGCCAGCAGTAATGTTTGTTTTCTGTGCAACAGCCAGGCTGTGGTATACATAATTAGCAAGCAGATGGCTAGAGCCCCATGGGGACCATAGTTTGTGATGACTTTTGCACTCCACTGCTTGTGCCATAACATTCTTTTTAAAATAGTGCATGTGCCAGGTCTGGGTAATGGTTTAACAGATGCTTCATCTTGGTTTCAGGACAGCAGATGCAGGAAAGTTTCTCTAGGGGCCAAGAAGGAGACATTCATGAAGCTGTGGATGTTCCAGGATGTACAACCTCATACAGGTGTATGTATGCTCCTTTAGCCCTGAGAACGCCAGGGTGCAGAAGACAGTGGGTTCATCTCTTCCCTTGAGAGCCCAGTGATTCACCTTATACAGTGAACTGACAGGTTTGGGCTGGAGAATTTGGAACTGATGTCTGGAAGCTAGATGCTGTTTCAAAAGATGCTGGAAGATTGAGCAGGTGCAGGAACAACATGCCTTAGTTACACAGGTCCTCTTACAGAAATGTGAATGATCCTCCATTAAAAGTATGATTAGTGACATCCTATGTCTGATAGGGTTTTCTTTATATTTCAAAGTATTTTGTATTGATCAACTACAATAGCTCTCCAGAATAAAAAGCTTGCTCAGGGAATTAAATTAATAAGAATGAATTGGCAAAAGACAGTCAAGAGTCTTTTGGTATGCTCAGATACAATACTTGCATACAAAATAAAGTTGTAGCCTCTCATTTAAAGCTGCTTCATGTGTTGGTGTTAACCTGGCCTCTCTGTGTAAGCCATTACTTTCAGGCAGCTCAGCTGCCTCTACGCTTTTTACAGAGTGCTCTGTCTCTTTGCTTTTCCTCATTAGCTTCTGTTCAAACCCCCAATTACTTTCTCCTATTTTCAGCTGTATTCTACCCTGAGCTCATTTATCACTTGAAGTTTCACTTTTTCTCCATGTTCCCCACATTGACCAAAGCTTTGAGTTTCTTCCTTAAAGTACACCTAATTTTTAAAGTGAATTGGATAAGAGCACAAATTATTAAAAAAAAAGCTCTGAAAATGTATAAGATTTCAATATTCTGGGCAAGACATTCAAATACAAGGCTCTCCCTTTTCAAGGTCCTTCTTTCCAGCCTTGATCCTTTCCCAGCAATTTTCAGTAATTTTATGGTTGTAACAAACTCTATCTACTCATCTGCATCACCGGGAAATGTCTTACCTTACAACCCCTGCTTTGACCAAGCTCGATTCAATTTTTTCCATCCTGCTTCCCATCTCTACACCCCAGCAAATCCCTCAATATACTCAGCGTTACCAGCTAAAAGGGAATATCGCTCTGATTCTTGGTCAAAGGTACAGACATTTGCCACTTTTCCAGGCCAGGAAACCCTCCCTCCACCCCTTCCCTCACTTATCTGTACCTATCTCACAATGTCCTCATTGCTGACCCCAAATTTCTCCTTCCAGTTTTCCAACCCTTTCCCATGGTCCCCACCCTTCATCTTCTCCCCCCTTCTCCATTTCTCCCTCTGTGTTTTCCCTCATATTCATTGTCCTTACCTTAATTATTGTGTCCTGGGTCTTATTTAAATATTACTTAATCATCCTCCTGATTTCCACCACAATTTCAGATCCATCAAGGATCTACTAGTTTGACAACTATCCTTCAGGTAAAATACTTTGATTTTGTAGTTCTCCTTGCCAAGCTGCTCTAAGTCTGCAGAAAGGACCTGGGGCTGCTGCTGGGTTGGGAACTACCCACTCCAAAAGCACAAGGAAAGACTGTTCTGCAAATCTGAGCTTGTTGCAGCTTCTCAGGTAGGAAAAGGGGGAGCTCTTAGATCAGCTACCTCAGTGCAGGGTAGGCACTAAGTATTTCATGCAGTGGGATTTTCACAGATGGCAGAGACAGAACAACTAGTCTTAAGCTCTTCTTGCTGTACTTTTGATGCCATTGAGTAAAATTCCACGTTCAGCTGCACAAAAGCTGCACCTAAATCATTAAACAAGGTTGCATATGAACAACAAAGTTTAGCTCTCAGAAGAAAAGGAAGACAAACTCTTTTTTGGGTACTTAAAAATTAACCTACCTGTTTCTCTGTCAGGTGCAATCCCAAATTCATGGGCTGCAGTGAAGACTGAATATGACCTAGTTTAACAAAACTGAACTGTGAACAACAGGGTTTTTTTGAAAAAAAAAGTCAGGAAGTTTACAAGCAGCAGCAAGTGACATTAAAAATCATAAGAACAAAAGAAATGTTATTACTTTAAAATTAACACTGTCTAAATATTTTTTCTGCAGTTGAAAAATAAATATTTTTTCCAAATCAGCACACATTTTCTTCTCTTTTGAGACATGTACTGCAGAAAATAATTCAGCTCTGTCATTCAAAGCATGAAGTAGAACAATCTGAAATAGTTAATATAATTTAGTGCAAAGCAATTACATTTATTGCCATGAGAAGCACAATTCACTACCATAGGGAAATGAAAAAGTCCAATGTGTCATATTAAAATGCAATTTAAGCTGCACATAAATGAGGCCTTCCCCACATCTCTGCATCTCTGCATTTTTCTCTTTGGAAAGAGTACTAGTGCTCAGGATTACACCTCCCCATATGAGTGCCTTGCCTGCTGGTTTACAGAAGGTTGTACCTTAATCTGTGCTTAATCTCCCTCCTCACAAAATGTGCCTCCTCTCCTCAACAGCAGCACAACCACAGCAGAGAACCTGAGCAGAGAGGGCAGACAGGCAGAAAGCAATCCCATCTAAAAACCCATCTGTTCTAGGAGCTCAGCTGCTAAAAGGTTTCCTGCTCTGGGTCCAGTGCTATAATCAACAGGCAAATAATGGGATCACTCTGCCACTCCCCACCTGTAAGTACATATTCTGATAGAAATGGCAGCTGTCATGTCATTCCGTGAAGAAACTGGTCTGACTGCACTCTAAAAATGCATCAGAGCATCAAGCTTTTCCCTGGACCAAGCAGCCTTCCTCCCAATTCTTTACCATTTGCTTATGCACATCAGCATACACAGAAATTTGGGGCATTAAGGACGTTTAAAGATTTACAGCCTTTACAGACTTCTCAGATTTGGTGACACAAAAGACTTTTTCTGTGGTTGCCCTTTCAATCTCTGCTTTCAGTTTAGTTGTCTCACTCTGGATATGCTTTTGTGATATTAGGATACCTTTTGATTCAAAGACTAAGAGATTGGGTGACTGAAATGTATCTACTTACAGGTTGTCTTTGATTCCTCTGTATCAACATTACCTAAGAAAGAAATCTTGGCTCCATTACTAGCACATACTGGTTTTCTTTTAGGTTTAAATTCAAGATTTGTTTTTCATTCAGAATATACTTTCTTCTTGTTGAAATACTGTTATTTCCATTAGGAAAAACTTCTTCCTACAATTAACTGTCCCTACAGATGGATGATACCACCAGTAACAATATCAGTATCACCTATATGGTGGTAAACATGTTTTCTTCTTAGAAGCTAGATATACCAGAATATTTTTTTGGGAAAAAAAAAAAAGTTCATGAAACTTTGCTGAACTTCCTTTTTCCAAACATCTTCCCAGTAGAGTTGACATCATATTTGCCCTCTGTTAAAAGCAAGGAACAATTATACAAGAAATCTCAAATTACAGATCTGAATTATGCTCAGCTTTGAAGGCTACAGACGTTTTGGTGTTTAACACTTTTCAGTTCAGGATTTCAGCACTGATCTCTCACTGAAACAAACACATATCATGGTCATTACATCTACCAGTAAATTTCAGCTTCTTCTAATTCCTTCTTCCAGGTTATAGACAAAAGCCAGACTCTTTCTTGTCCTGGCCAAGACTGAAAGCGCTTGTTATGTATCCCTCTCTCCATACCTTGATTTCCATGGTCAAAACTGGCCTTCATGGCTGAAGGAAGTTGCTGGGCCCAGATCCCCTTGCTCGTTGATCACAAAAAGGACCACACCTAGGCTTCGTCACAGCAATTTGATGAAGCCAACGATGATTCATTAAGTGAAAGGTGGAATATGACTAAGTCTTTACTGATCCAACCATAAACTTTCATTTTAAAAAGTAAGAAATGCACCGAATCAGTGACGATAAAATACAAATCTCAGTTAACTGCTTACAAATCCCTTACACTTATTTCATAAATGAGAAAAAACCACTGATGAGCAATAAATTATTTATTCAAAAACATCTATACAAAATAACACTCTTGGAGATAACCACTTTTACATTTTTAAAGTGCATCTCTTCATTGCTACAATATTTGATTTACTAATTTACACTGTACATTCATAATTTATAAAAAAAAATAATTAGTATTTTTCCAGTTGGAGGTTAGTAACAGTGACCGGGAGCATATATTCCATTATAGAAATCACTTTTGAAGTGTGTACATATACAAACAATTCATATCCAGATGTAAAGACAACACTGTGACAACAGTAAGAGTATCACTAGAAAGTGGAAATACAATATACTGTACGATAACAGGTTCTCTTGTTATAAAAGGTTATTTAAAAGTGCAAAATATATACACTCTGCCTTTATATTACTTACTAGATTCATATTTACTACTTATTAAATCCCTTTCTGACTTTGTGAACTGAACAGATAAAATTACAGTAATTTTACACTATGTAAATCTACAATCATGCACATGTTGCAAGGCTGCATTTCCAATTAAAAAAAGCAACAAATAAAAGCAAAGCTACATACACAAAAAATACTGCATTTCAGATGCCTTTTTTTAATTCGCCAACTCAAAAACATAAAAGGTCTAACAAAATATATAATACCATTTAGATGTGAAACATTATGAGTATGAAAAAATATTATTTTTTCTTTGTTGTCTATGGGATTACCTCTAAGTACTTCCCTGTACTACACTGATTGCATTTACAACATTATTTTGTCCCTCTAGTCCTATTTAGTGAATCTTTCACTAAAATGGAAAGAAACCTGCAACATAGAAAACTCCTAGAACATCAACAAATGTTTAATTGCCACATGGACAAGATGAACAAGCAGTCTCTATGTGCCTGTAAAGAATTCTGATAACTATTTAGGTTTGACTCCGTTATGAACTGCTGAACTAGCACATTTTTAGGACAGAGTGAGTGGACTGTCAGGAAACGTTTAATAAGATATAATTATTGGCTACAATAAAGTGTGCTAAATCAAATATTTTTCTTCTTAAAAAAAAAAGAACTTCTAAGTTTACGTTGTGTAAAGTTGTAAAACTGAAAATTTTGTGCTAATCACCTGATGTAGCTCATTTGGATTTTTTTTTCCTGGGCCAGAGTCCTCAATACACTTGACCTTTCAAAATTTGTGTCAAATCCTGAAGGAAAGATGATATTTCCCTTTCAAAAAAGAAAAATTTACAGGGTGGAAATAAGAATAAATGGCAGTTATAGGGGAAAGCCTGACCATTAATGTCATCTGATGATTTAATCCTAGAAGCCCTGAGTTCTTAGGGAATTTCACCAACACCCATCGACTTTAAAAGGTGTGTCCACTTGATATTCACATACCTCTTTCTTCTTTGGGTGAGAAAAAGAAGACATTAGAAAGTACATGTGAAATACTTTTTCCAGTGAACAACAGTATGCAACAATCAGCCTTATGCTGCATTGCGGGTTGCTGATCAGAATGTGAACCAACTCTAGACATCATTGTTGGTGACATTCATACACAGGAGAAAAACCCTAATTTCATTAGAAACCTTCACACTTCAGGTCCATAATGTGTTTTTTGCAAGTTTTCACCAAGAAGTGGCAATTGCCTTTTATGTTGCAAACAAGATGGCATGATTGAGGGGAGGAGAACAATGGCTGCATATTTCAAACTGATCATTTTGGGATGGAAATTCCCACTGCTGTAGTGTGTGGCTCAGTTACTAATGGTGGATATTTATACCACAGTGGATATATTTACTGCCGTATTTGAGACAGAAATTCTTGGAGATGTTGATAAAAAAGTTCATGTGGGAACACTATTAATACAAATTTCAAGGACACATAACAACTACTTCTTTCAAATAAGAAGTCACTTAGGTTTCCCTTCGATTTAACTATCATTTTCACAGAGAATAATGTCTTGTCTATTTTCTACAGCTAAGTGAAACCTGAGCACATTCTGAGAACTTTAAATTCTCTTAATTTGAAATCATAAGTGATTTATGGAATGTTATCTTTACCAGCCTGAGCCATCAGTCATGTCTCTGTTGAAACAGGACTAGTATTAGACTAATATACTATGAAAAATGACAAAATACTTGAATTAAAATTAAAAGCCCCAATCTTATTATATAACATTTCATTAACTTTCTTGGATTTTCTGGTGGATATAAAGGAAAATACAGATCTGAACGTCTATCATAATAAATTGTTATTATTTTTTTAAAATAATCATGGCTTTATAATAGACACCCTTTTTTTTTTACTCTAATGGAATAAAAATAATGCAACAAACATAATCATTTATGTGCACCAGATGGTGTCGTGTCAAAGTGAAACTTTGAAATAACTGACATTTAGTTTTTCAGCTATCAGTGAGCTATCAGAAAGTTCCAAAAGGGGCTACCTTCTAATCCTACTATGTCTGTGAGTGATTTAAGAACTCCAACGTATGAGTTAGAAAGAAGAAATGCTGAATAAATTGATTAACAGAACATAACATTTAGTTTCCAGGGGGAATTACTAGAAGCACTAGACCAGATATGAAAAAGCCCCAACAACCCAAGGATGCTGGTACAGTGAAAAAATACAGCAAATGGCAGAAATAAGGCTAGCTAAACACTTGTTGCAGGATGAGCGAACATAAAGGAATGAGATGAGAAAACTTTCAGTGACCAGTAGTGATCCGATCTCTTGGAGAACAGAATTTCATCTTCCGAGAGAATTTTAATAACATCCCAAATATGTTATAATGTTAGTATATAATTAATAGCATTAATAAATGTTAATAACCCCCAAAAGAGATGGGTAACATTATGATTGGGGGAACAGAATACTGAGATATTCATCTGTATGCTTCAAGAAGAGATTTGCAAACTCAGTCTCTAGCATAAAAAGGGGGAAAAACCAAACAAGATTTCACTTTGTCCAACAGGGTCACCAATACTTAATAACTGAGCGATATTTCTGCTCGTGCTGTGTAAGGAACTGTGTAAGGAACTGTTCCATAATTCTGTTTTCCTGCTCTTCACGTCTGTCCCGTTTGCAGAACAGCTTCTCAGGACACACACGATGAATTTGCAAGCACTTGGCTCCATTCTGTTCCAGTGGAGCGCATTAGCTTTGTTTTCTTTTTTTTTGTTGTTTGTTTGTTTTCTATTCAGTTCCCAAGTTTATCATTTGAGAGACTGCTTTTACAGTTTGAATATAATTTTCTCTTTCCCACCATTGAATTCATATTTAAAATTACTTGTGTCAGTGGTCTTTTCTCACCAAAAAATTAACTACATAAATATTAAATGTTTGATACTAAATGGCAGGTCATTCCAATGCACTTATCTCTTATTATAAATTTCAAATTAGGCCATTTTTTCCTGTCTACAATGAACATACAACTGCACAAATTTTAGACAGTGAATTCACCCAAGATATTTCACTTTGTTAGCCTTCTGCATGAGCAGGCACCATATTCAAAGTGGGAAAACAGTGCTGGGTGCAGTGACCATCATGGAGATGAACAAGGAAGCACAGCTAAAATTTTGGAGTAATAGGCAACCAAGATGATGAGGGAACACAAAGAGAAAGACCAGAATCGGGCATCTCTCATATTCAGTAGAGTCTGATAGCAAATCAGTTTTGGGCCGATCTGCAGTTTTAACGAGAAGAGGGTATTTCTCTCTGTCTTGCTGGTCACCTTGAAAGCTCTGCTGGTATTAAAAAGGAAGAACCTGGAAACATCTTTGTAATCCTTAGAAATCTTTACCTCCTGCAGAAAGTCTGCGCTTTACTTTTAACACTTCTATTGTCAACGATATTTCTGCCCCTTGGCAATCCTGTTTGTGCTACATAAAGCCACTGAATAAGTCATTGTGCCTTTTCCACTTTAAACGATCTGTTAATCAAATCATTTTCTGTTCAGCTCAAGTTCAGCCATCCACTCCCTACATTTGTGCAGGGACAATTGAATTTGCCCTTTAAAGCTATTACAGTGACATCAAGTTTCCCATTCCTCACTGAATTTCACTAGAATGGTATTTACTGAAGTGATTCATTTTATGACAGAGAACAAGGGACCCAGCAGTCTGTCGAACATGTTTCACTGCTGGGTGGTGAAACGACTCTTGTGTGTAGAAGACTGGAGCTAAGGCCATGCTTGCTAGCCAGCACCTTGTCGGTGTAAACTACTTGTAATTCTGCTTGACTAAAGGAGGCTTAAGGAAGGGCTAGAAAAGATTTAGGAACCACATGCTAAAGGAAAGGGGGATTTTATCCATTTAAAGACAACTTTTCAGAATAGATGCCCCATTTTATTTCATTTTTAACCCAAGGAAGGAAAGCAAGCACTTTTCTTCTGGGTTTAAACGTAAAACTGTTCCTCACTCTCAAATAAAAATCTAAGAATTTATTCAAGAAATGGTGAATCTTTGCTTTCTGAGGAGGCATAGGGAACGTGCAGGACGTAGGGCTTCCAGCAGTAAGAGAGGTGATGGCACAGGATAAGGCCAGGAAGGAGTCAGGCAAGAGAAAAACATCTTGCCAAGCTGCAACTGAACAGGCCATGCTCTGAATGACCTCTGGCATTTGGAAATGCTCCAGTGTTACAACTTAAAGTCTGACTTTTCTGCTCTGCGTATGTTGCCATGAGTACAAAATAAATGGCTTAGTTTGATATGACTAGAAACTACTAGTACATTAAAAAGAGAGAGCTTTTAAAATACTTTTCAAGTGCATCAATTCTTCTACTCATAACTTAACTACTTGTGCTTGCTCTTGTCACATCAAGAATGTTTTGCAGAAATTTTTCTGTATTCTTAACTTTGTTTCAAGCCCACCACTGAAGAACACTTCTAGTGGGGCTAATCTGTTTGACCTGAAACGTCAAGGGACAGATTTACAGAAAAACAACCATAGGTAACCGAACTATTACTACTTAATGACTTCCACTCATCAGCTGAGGTACAGGAATCATCTGTGTGCATACTCCCAGACAGCTCCAGATCATAAGTGAAACGTGTTCAGTAAACAACTGTAAAGATCTAGGAATTCAGTGTGGGTGCCTGTAGTGAGTAGATGGTTGCATATTTAGCAGTTTTAATTATTAGGTCCATTTCTGGGATTTTAAATAATCACTTAAATGTAGTACTACAACAGCGAGACCTTCTTCCCACTGCAAGATGTGTTCATAGCAAGGGGGGAGCTGGTTATGGATCTCTGTCTCCCAGGCTGCCCCTCAAGGAACCCCTAAAGACATTTAACAGCCTGATGCATGGTCTCTGCAGTTGTCACTAACCACAGCTCACAGGGAACTACATTTTTATCCATATCTTACCCTGGTTCCTAGCTATGTATCCTGTCTGTGCGTGTTTGAAAAACATCATCTTACTTTTTGCTGGCTGGAGGTTGCTCTCTGTTAGGAGATCCTGCAGGCAATCTGCAAACAGATTGCAAACAGCACACAGTGGATGGTGTTGGGTTAGATGCCAGGTGCTAGAGTTCAGCTTTTAGAAATCTTGTATACGGTGCTTTAAAATGATGGGGACATCATTTTAAAGGTCTGTCTACACAAGAGATTTTTTGAAGAGCCAAATCAGTCTGGGAGACTCCTTCCGAAGTATTTGATTCTGGTCCTTGGCTTTTCTAGGTCATGTAAGTCTTAACAAGATACAAAATGTTAGTTTTTATATCCATATGGTTTGCATAAAACCTTAGTATAACAAAAACATATCTGATACTGAGATACATTCCTTATGGTATAAAAATATTCCTCATTTTTATAATATTTAATGAAATGCCCATTCCCTGGCTTTCAGTTTTATTTGGAGTTCAAACTAATTAAAGTGCACCTGCACACAGTTCTGGTCATTTCCAAACTCTGTGATGTTGAAAAATAGTGAACAATGACCTGCCCTATGTAAATACTTGTGGGACTTTCTGATACAGTTTGAACTCCTAACATGCCACAGTGTCATAATTTGTCCAGTTTATCTTCTAGAAAATGCTGGGTGGGTCTTGAATGTCAAATAGAAAAAAAACAAAGTTGGGGAAAAAGAAGAGTAGGATGGAGCATACCACTTAAAAATTCAAAGTCAACTTTCTTCTCATTTTTTTGTCAAAAAAAAAAGAAAGAAGAGAAACGAAAATAATATCAGTGAAGGAAATCGTTGTAGAACAACACAGAGATTTTTTTTTCAGGCAATTGAATTTTTTCAGACCAAGAGATGAGAACGTAACTATAAAAGAACCGAGGTTGATTGATTTTTTTGAGAGCTTTGACAAATGAAAACAACATTCAGAAAAATGTGAAGTGGTGTGATAAATCAAAGGGTAGTGTATATTGCAGATAAAGATGCATCAATGAAACTGAACAATTAGCAAGCATTAGACAAAAATGGGACCCACTATTAGGCACAGTTTAACATAAAGACATTTTCAGTCAAAATACTGTTGCAAGCACTGTTGGAAAAGTTGTGTAGCTGTGGAAGGTAGAGAAAATACTGTGCTTATTGAAAAGAATATTGAAAATACATATTTTTTAAAAAATAACACCTACACCTTGCCTACTTCTCTGTATTGTTACAAAACAAAATATCAGTCATGTCAAGCTAGGAGAACATTTCCTCTGAAGTCACGGAAGCTAAGCAATTCTGAGTGCAAGGAACCACTTCATGATGGTTGGCAAAGCCATGCAGACAGAGAAAACAAAAAACTCCTGAGAAATCTACATGCCTCTTAGCTAGATTAAGGAAAATCCTAAGAGACTATGCCACATAAACGGATTTTCTACTGATGAAAAGGCATCTGTTGTTGAGGAATGTATACTAATTAGCAAGGGAAAAGATGCACTGTACTGCAGTGCCTACTAGAATATGCCAGACAAGAATGAATACGGTACAAGATTTTTCAAGAGGAAAATCAGTAAAATCTTAATGATTAAAGCAGAGAAACCTTGTTTACATTCTGTTCATATAAGCATTTGAAAATTACATCTTTTGGGGTAATTTCCCAATTGAAATTGCAGATCTTTCTCCACATGGTTAAGAGAGTAAAAAGAAACGAAGAAAAATATTCAGGTAATGGAAATGGTTAATGTGGCAACAACAGGTATTAGTAATACTTGCCTTTATAGAATTAGGATGGCAAAGATTGTAACAAAATAAAAGGACATTTAAGAATATTTTGAGATCTTAGTAAAACTCTAAAAAATTAAAATGCAAACCAAAGCAACAAGTAAATAAATGCAGATAAGTTTACCAGGACTGGGAAGACGTTAACTCTGTGTAAGTTAAAACAGCCATGAACTCAGAATTTGTGGCTGTCATGACAGCATTCATAGAATCATAGAATCATAGAATGGCATAGGCTGGAAGGGACCTTGGAGATCATCTAGTCCAACCTCCCTGTTTTGGGCAGCGACGCCACCTCTCGACTAGACCTGGCAACATATGGGGACCGAGCGGGAATCCAACCCGCGACGTCGGTGTTAGGCCTTGTTGCCAGCACCGCGCTCAAACCACTGAGCTAACATTCTCACCTACTGCACAGAGTGAATTAATGGAAACTCCTCAGCACCTTGATACAAAGAAAGGTGAAGGGCAAATTAAATACAAATTTGATTATGAATTTAATTCTTTTTCCTTTCATTCTGCTATGAAAATGCTGGTGACAGGGAAAAATGAATCTGCAGTGATGCTAAAAACTGTTGATAAAAGCATTATTGATCGCTACAAGGAACTAGAGCCCGTAAATGTCTTTGACATTTAACCCTGTAGCTATTTTGATATTACTAGGTTTCCTACTTTTCTCTGATTGTATACATTTCCATATTTGAGTTCTGTGAAAGCACTGGTGTTTCTCAAACATCAGGTGCTGAGGCTTTTGTGGAAGCTATGGTGCTTTTAGCAGCAAGCAGGTGGGGAAAACTGCTACCTTTACTCTCAAATGTTGACACAGTATTGAACATAGCTAGAGTACAAGACAAGTGCAAATCATAGCATTTCTCTGAGTCTTGGTGTGAAACATTTCTCCAATTTTATCCAACAATAAAAAAATCTGGCTAAACAAATTGGTTCAGTAAAAGATTTCTACTGTAAAATAAAGGAGAAGTTTTAGCCCTAAAACCAATTAAATATTCATATTAACTTGTCTTGGGAGTATTTGTCCACCTTCTGTGCAAAAAGAAAACAGTGAGCTGATTATGCACGCTGCTTATGGATGTCGTAGGGCAGTAATTTAGCTCGGTTCTGAATATTAATTGAACTAAGTGCTTAAAGACACAGTAGAATGTCTCTAATAACTTTTTTATGAGTAGCTTGATGTTCCACGAGCCAGTGTATCCTCTGAGACATTGAACTCATCTACAAATTAATACAAATGCAACTGCCTCATCTTCTACTAAGCATTAGGTAATAACTGCTAGTGAGAAAAATAGGCTAAGGCATTTTCTTCAGCCTTCTGCCTGTTTACAGGAATGACAAACTTCTGATTTACATTCCATTCACTTCAGGTTTGTTTTATTTTATTCACATAATCCCCCAACATTGCTCATGATTGCTACTTTTTATTGTATTGTCATATAAATCTGACATTAATACTATCTATAGGAAATTGAGCTGTCAAAACCCTATGCTATAGTATAGGAAAATCTAGGCTAGTTGATGGAGAAAGATGACTGCTTTTTCAGAACATGATTCAGTCCACTGGTTGTAGGCATTTGTTGCAGGATAGAGTAAAGCACTCCCAGGAACTGCCAGTGTCTTGCGACCAAGTACAGCATTCAGCTCAACTGATTAACAGAGACTGGACAACTAATTTCAACATTAATTCATTAATAATCATCAAGTATAATGCTTCCAGCAGAGTTGAGAATTTAGATATGTAAAAACCTGGCAGCTACTTTACCTAGAAATACAAGAGAAACAATGTTCCAGAACTAATTTGTAACCATGACAGAAAAATAAAGTTCTTCTTATATTTAACTTCTTTTCCCTGCTTGGTTGTCTGGTGATCCTACAGATCTATGCAGCTGTGACCCTTCGGCTACTCACAGCTCCTGATGTAGTGCGGACTTACACGTTTTTGTGCTTAAAAAGAGTCCGCAATACATCTAGACCAGAGGTCTGAATGCCTGCATAACTGCAACTCTTACAGGCCTTCATGGCAGCCTTTCCAAATAAAAGATTAGAGCTTTCAGTTCAAATAGTTTGAGTTTGATTTCTTACTGAAAGGTTAGCAGCTTTTTCTGTAGGAATGAATTCTTTTACTGGCAATGCAGGCAGCTGTGCATCAAGGGAATATCAGAAAAGTTTTTCTTCCCCTGGGGATAATTTAAAATTGTATATCTTTTTGTCATTTTTCAGGTTAAGTCCCGTTTATGTCACGAGGACTTAAAAACAGCAGTGGATTTTGGCTCAAGTCCATGGAATTTAATAACTTCAAACTTAATGAAAAGATTTCACTTACAGAGTTTTCCTGGTTGAACCAGATTAAAATATATCTTCAATTTCATCTTGCATGCTACATAAATCCCTTTTGTACTTCCTAACAAATTTAACACATAGTCTTTTGCTTCACATAAAATAATCTCTTCTCTAGATGCTTCAACACAAAAGTACACACACATTTTTTTAAAAATAAGTGAAGAAAAAAAAACATGATTACATGATATATTTTATATTATTCTCTCTGAAATATTTTTCTATTCTACAGTGATAACTTAATGAGCAGCAATTTAGAGAACTACACCGGAAGAATTTCTTGATGAAATTTCAAGAGTGATAGGTACTTTTAGCTTGTATGCTTAAGTAAGGAAGATATTTAAGATTTCAGTCTGTCCATCTGCCCATTCCTCCCCGCTTCCATTTTTGCAGTGTTTTGGTTCATTTCATATGCATTGGAAAAAGGGTCAGAAATCACCACTGACTTCTCATCTCTCATGAGAGCATGAAGGAAAGGGCTTCATGTCTAACATTCACTCTCTCTGCCTTAAGAAGCTTACTGGAGGACATGGGCATACTTTATTAAATGAAAAATCAATCACAGCAGTCAACAAAAAGCAGAAAAATTGCATTTCTATTACACACACCCCACTTTGAACACTGTGATAGAGGAGATACTCAGGTGGGTGGGGAAGCATTATAAAATCCTGACAGTATTTTAGTAGAATCGTTTATGGAAATATACTTAAAATGAAATTCAGGCATTTTTAAATACTGCTTACGTCACTACAAAGATCAGACTATACATGAAAGGTTTTGTGCAAAAGGCATGCCTTGTCTGAAGTTACTTATGACTTAATGTTGTTCAGATATAAGACAGGATTTTAGATTTATGGTTGCAAAGTTTGTCAGAGCTTAGGCCCCCCCCACCGCCTCGAAAAATTCTTGTTTAAGCTTCAGGCCTACTGGCTTAAGGGTGGACATCACTTTTTCTAAGTGATTTTTTTCTAAATCACTTTTTCTAAGATCATAGTGTGAAAAGAATTAAGTTAGATTTCCAGAACTTGAGCTTTGGATCAGCACAGCCTGAATATTATAATTCTATGCTTTATAAGCAAAAAATAAAATTAAACATAGGTCAAATACAGTGGGTGAGGCCCTGTCCCCACCAAAGTCAGTAAGACTCTTTATCAAAATCTAAATTTATAAATAAATTTATTGGGGCCTGTTTTCTATCCCTGAGGCCATCTGGCAGGGCCTGGCCACAATCATTCTATTAAACAGTCTGGTTTTGTAAACAAGGCAGCATTACCAAGCCGCTCACTGAGAAGAGATGTGAGCTGACTCAAGCTCTACTGTGTAGAGGATTTTTTCTGCAGATTTTAATCACCATAAAGCAAAAAATGCCAGAAATTATTTTAACATGTCAACAGTATGATTCAAGCCCAGTACCCAAGTCTATGCTGTACCACTACTTTAATTTATATGTCACTGATGATCTTTTGATTAAAAATCACTTTTAAAAAACTTTTGTTTTAAATCACTGGTGCTAGTCATTTGCTCAAAGTCATGTTTGTAATTGGGTTTATTGTCAGACTTTTAATCAAAATCTGAGTTTAAATTAAAGACATAATCTGGATATGTAGAAATTATTCTGTTTTTACTGTTTCTAGTCATAAGTGGCTATATTGATTTTATGTGCACAATATTCTAACTCTTTCTTTGAATGCTTCTTTCCCCAATCTGCTGTTCATGGCTCTGCTGCAGCAAATGCCTCTCTCCTCTGACCCTTTATTCAGTTCCGATACCCTAGAAAATATAAAGGAAAACTATATGCAAATGAATACTGAAGTAGTAAGAGTAAAGCATATTAAAATACATTTTCTCTTTTGAATAGCAATTAAATATTTGACATTCCAGCTGCCCAGCCATCACAAAGCGACTGCCTCGTGTGCAATTCCTGTGGAAGGTACCTACTCACCAGCAGATCTATTTATTGTTTCTGAATCCTACTATTCTGAGATCTTTAGTGAGCTGAAAAGTGGTGCAAATACTCAAGAACTTTGACAGGGAAAAATATATGCATGTTATATGACACACGCTCCAATGGCAGTGATAAAATAATATGCTTTACTGCCAATAAAAAAATGTAACAAACGTTAAGCAACTGAACAAATTGAAAGCACATTTTGACACATGAGGTATATGTTACCCTATTAAGAGAATTACAAAGAAATGCAAGGTGCTACACAAATCTATGCAATTTGAACAACTAATAGTCTGTCAGCTTTGCCCAGGCTCTGGCAACTTCCTTAGAAGACTGGCTTTTGGTTTCTGCCTTGAGATTGTTCAGAATGTGAAAGGAAGGAAAGAGCAAGTGAGTTAATAAGGATCTGCAGGTTCCTCATTAAAAATATGTTCAGAAAATTATTTCTAAATTGCAACCCTGAAATCCAGAGGGTGAATTTATACGAATTTTCTTTTTTTCTAATATTTTTTGAGGTGGATTTGGACATATCATAAGAAGGCTACTGTCTTGCAAAAATGATAGAGAATGTAGCTCACCAAAAAACTGAAAGAATTTAGAAATTCCAAATTCAGTATAAGCAACTCTGTATAAAAAATCTGAAGGTGGCTAATGCAAATGAGCAATACACAGCTTGAAAAAAAAAATGCTCATTTTCAATTGCAGAACTTTTTGGTAGAAATGAAAGATTACTTAAATTAAGTTTAATTTCTTTTAAGTTTTTATTTACAGTATTTGGGGAGATCTGCTGTGGTTTTAATCACATGATACTTAAACATTAAGTCTAGATTAGTATCAGTATCAGTATTAGCTCATAGGGTTTCTATTGTTCCATGTTAGTGTTGAACTTTGTGTATGAGAAAATAGCAGAATAGCAAAATTGGAGGAATTCCATCATACTTCATCCTACAGACACTCTGTCATTTATAATCATTCACAGTAGTAACTGAGAATTGAATGTAAGAATGTAATTGTAATTTTAATGCTATAATTTGTGAATGTTAAAAATCTCAGTAAATACAAAGAGCTGAATACGAAATAGAAAAATGAAAACAAAATGAAACATTTTGATAAAAGAATGTTTGAGAAAAAAAATGGATTGATTTTTTTTTTAAAGTAACATAAATTGGAGATGATATTTATCAAAATTTCCATAATGGCCATAAATATTTATTTACAATTAATAAAAATATTTTCTGCCTTTGCTAAATATTGTTTTAACAGGAGTAAGCACTGCCACCATGCCTTCTTGCAAACAACATTAGAACCGTAAACACTGGAATGGCAAACAAGGTCCCTACTGCTCAGATTAATTTCTCTATGGATAACACTTCGCAACATGTAATTCTTATGGTAGGATCAAATCACCTACTTTAGGCACTTTATTTGTGCCTAGGTTTCAGATGGACAGATAAACATCCATGTAAAGTAAATGCCTGAGGCTACATTTTAGTCTGCCAAGAGAATTAACTACCTTAAGACCTGAGAAGGGGAATTGCTCTGAATAAATTTAAGCACTGAAATTATGAAACAACACTCCTCACCTGAGAGCTTTTAAAGGCACCTACATCTTTTCCTTAGGATACAGTAACTTCAGGCAAGACACCTTACTAGGCTCCTAAGATTTAGGGTAGACTGTGATGAATTCACTCCATATCCTTTGTATGTGTTCGCGATATTCTTCTTGTTTGCTTTTTTGATTGTTTTATTTTCTTGAAAAAATAAAAATGCCTCATGCTGCCTCAAAACTGCACTTGAGAACAATGGAGACTTCTATCACAGAAACCTCCAATATTTGGTATTACTTACAAGTAATTACTTACAGTCTTCCTTTTATATATTTTTTTTAACTGCAGGAAACATTATCTGCGTATATAAGAAGATGATATCGGAAGGAAGGTCAGGAATATGTCAGAAGTAGAAT
>NW_009704015.1:10758-13462 GCF_000703405.1 Apaloderma vittatum | reverse complement strand
CCGGCCCAGCCCTAACCCACGACAATAAGCAAGCTCATATGATGGACTAATGATTAATCATTACACTCACAGTCCTACTGGAAAAGGAATTTGCAAATCGGAAAAGCATCAGTTTCTATAGTGAAAAGCATAGTCTGACGAGTGTGTTAACCATTTGTATTGTTTCAGAGAGATTCTCACTTCTAACCAAAACACCTATTTTGGGCAGAATGAAGCCCTCTGAAACAGCGAAAAGCTTCAGCAAGGAGTTTTTCAGCTGCACCATGCAATCCCTGTGAAAGTAGCTGAATCAGCAGACAGATAATGTGAATTTCACTTAAGAAGGAATGCTGTCATATGAAAAATGACTACTTGAGTTGATAGAAGGTTGTAATATCCAGTTCATGCTACATACCAGCTGAGGACATTTTGTGGCAAGATTTAGCACTTTGGTGTTACATGCAATGCCATGCAGATCCATCGCACCTTGCGCACCTTGTCTGGAATGCTCCGCAAAGAACAAACAGGGGTTTTGAAGGTAGGTAGGTACTGTAATTCAGTTTTAGAGTAGAAAAAACAGGCTTTGGAAATCTAATGGCTCTGCAGTTCACTGAGTGCCTCCTAATTCATCCTGGGTATATAAAAATGGAGAGTGTCTTACTCAACTACTCACAATAGCAGTAAGAAATTTTCATTGGCGATAACAACAGAAATCCCTCCAGCTCTAACCATGAAATCACCCTTGAAAGACCTTCTGTTATTCTTATGATTTGAAAGGCACATACATTCTCTTATTTTAAAAAGTTTGGTGAGAGATGTGCATTTACTCTTAAACTTGCCGTTTACCTCCAATAGTATTATGTGATCCCTCCTCCTTCTCCCACTCCCCCTTAAAAACAAACTTGAGAAGTGCTCTGATCCTGTCAGTTTTGTCTGGTACTATGAGTTGAAAATTAAAGCTTGTACAGTAGATGCCTTGGCAGCTCCAACGATTTAGCATTTTCAGAATGTATTTTATTCTTCTTTTCATATATTGACATAGACATGACTTTCAGATACTCTTCAGCTACAGCTGTGTGCACTTGTATTGATAAACTTATCAAATAAACTCAGGCACAGTTGACTGTCAAAGGGAAAGGCTAAAAAGTAAAAAGACATTTTTGTATGGAAAATTAAAAATGAAAGAAAAGAAAGAGAAAATCAAGTATTTTTAAAAATAGGCCAAACTAATGCAAATATTTTCTCAAGGAGACATTAGCACTCTGTAGGGAAGGCAATCATGATTATTAATTGCATTTAATAGCTTTCATCTATCAGATATTTATAATGCTCTCAGGGTATGTGGGAACTAAGTATGTTTGAATACCCTGCTATTATTATACAATATCTTACAATTTATGCACACCTGGCTATCTCACAGAGTACTTACATTCTATCACTCTTCACATGAGTCATCCCAAATGCCTGCCTGAGTTTGCTTGGGCTGATCACCCAGACCACCTTGCTTGTGCTTGTTTTCTCATTGCTGTTTGCACCTGTGGGAGAACACTGCTGTGCAGTACATCTCACTGTGAAAACTGTCATTGGGAACATATTTGTCAGTCTTAAAATGAGAATGCCTTCTTTTTTACAAGCATGTTTGGACACAAGTCTGTGCCTGGAATAAAAGAATATTGCAGCAACATCTGTTATTTTAAAATATGTTAAAATAAGAATCTTCCAAGACAACCTCTAAGGGCCAGATTCCTGAGAGCTAATATAAGGCACGGCGCTTCACTAGTTACTTTTTAAACAGTATCTATTGTAGCTGGTAATTAAAATAGGTCGTAGGATAGATAAAGATACAATAGTCTCTTAGGCTACAGTACAGTTAAGGTACAGCTGAAGTGGCCAAAGCTGCATAACAAAGGTGTTACAGACATGCTAATTTTTTCATCGGCTTTGACAGCTTGGTATGTGGTCAGATTTAGTCCCCAGCAATTTTCTCAACCTCCAGACTTAGACCAGGTGATTGTGGTGATTCTGCATTGAGCTGATCCACTTACTAGTTACTACAAGTTAATTAGACCAAGCTATGTCCCTTGACCAGGTCTTATTAAGGCACCTTGATGTAGTTAGCCCTTGTCAGCATGGACTTCTGCTGATGTTCATTCCAATGATCTGGCAAAAGATCCACACTCCATGGTGGAGTGTCTTCACTTCAGTGTTTAATTTTTGCCTTATGGTGTGACGGGCTGAATACCACTGTGAAAAACCAGCTGAAGAGGAGGAGGGAAGCAAGCAGTTACTGCTGCACAGCATTTACCTCAAAGGGATACTTTGAAGTATTGCTGTCAGCTAAGCAGTTTGTTAGCGGTACATCTTGTGCCAGGATGGTTGCCAGGGAGGTTCATGGTTTTATTCAGTGGCTGGTGATGTCCAGAGTCAAAAGGTGAGCAGTGAGAGGATGAGTTATGGATGCCTTCGCCTCAGATTGCATTAGTGGGACACAAGTTGCCCCAGGCTAAATGTAGTCACTATTTTGTAGGGTAAAAAGGATGGATGTACAACACTGAACATCTTCTTCATAGTGTGATCTGTCGTGTTTGCTATGTCAGATAATGTTAGTGGAAGAGTCCGTGATTCCCTCAGGCAATTGATATCTTTTCCTCATTTTGTCTATTTATCTCTCAGCCCAGAACAAAAACATTATTTTAATCTGGGGAAACATATATCATACCATGTG
>NW_009704015.1:0-10727 GCF_000703405.1 Apaloderma vittatum | reverse complement strand
CAGTTTTTCTGACAGCTTTCCCTGCAGTAACATTGCAAAGTCCTATATCTGAGGTATCAGACTTTCTAAAGACCCCTGTTGCCTTTGGTGAATCAAGGAAAAGAGAGCTATTCCTCAGGAATCTCTTAGCAAAATGTAATTGTTTGTATTACTTTGGAGTATTTCCTTTGAGCAAATGCTTGAACATGTAAAAATGAACGAAGTTTATGTAGAGGAGTTACTTTAGAATGTGCTTCAGAAATGAGAAGGTAAATGGATTTGTCTTATGAACAAGTTGCACGCTTTTCTCATCATGAACCTTCAAGTAGAAGATTAACAGACTTGTAAAAGTATTAATTATCCTTACATTAATTCTGTGATTAAAATAATTGAACTTCTAATGGATTTCCTATACTTTGTATGCTTGTGGAAATCCAGAGAAAAATGCTTTGTTTAAAATTACAGTTAAAGAAATGATCCTCAGTTTATTGCCTCTGAACGGTAATGCTCTGTCACTTAAGCCCTCTGCTTCATTTTTCTAAACTGTTTTCAAGAAGTTACATTCCTATCTTTATGGAGTTGTGATGGGATGAATTCAGTTACAGAGAAGACGTCTTCTAGTTGTGACTGTTAATTATTTTTATTTCTTCTTTTCTGGCAAGACTCACTGAATCTGGAACCTTAAAAATATCCTTAACATACCACCTGTATTCTGGATTGCAAAAGACCCTCAAACCTTGCACTAAGTTTCAGATGAGCTCTTTCTCTGTGGAAGATCAGTTTAAGGATCATCTCCAGTCCACTGCTGCTCTAGAAAATGTTACTGAAATTGATCTATAAAACCTTTATGGTAGTTGTTTCTTCACCTTATTCCCTTTTCCCAACTCTGATCGTGATGTGCTGTCTTCAGTACTCAGGTATTAGGTTTGGTAGTGGAATCACTTGCACGAGTAGTGTGCAAATTCCTCAGGCTGTAGGCATGAGTTGAGACAATTAAGGGTGTGTTTTTAGACCCTCCTTCTTAGATAACTAAGGAAGAATTTCTATTCAAATACCTGACTTAAAAATATTTGCATTCTGGTCAAATATGTCATGGGACCAAACAGAGAAGAGATCCCTAAAGAGAAAAGATATCAGGTATCCCATAAGGACTCTGTGTGGAAGCACAGTCCCTCTGCTATATAGTTATGAGTAAGCTTGCCGTGGAAAACTCCAAATTTCTTACAAACTGTGTCTGCATGCAAATACGAGGCACATCAAGACAAGCATACCAGATCTGCTTCTATAACACACACCAGCTTTCTGGTCAGTTGCTTTAGTTCTTATATCTGCTGAGCAGGGTTATATAAGAGCAGGAAAAGTGAACAGAAAATGATACAATTCTTACTACATGTAAGCTGTGATGCTCAAATAATGAGAAACAAGTTAGCAGTACACCAGCTTCTTTAATTGCCCTTAGTTATTATGACCCCACAGTACCACTAACAAAAGTCAGAGTAAAGTCAGATTCCTCTACTGACAGGAAGTTGAAGGAAAATAATCTAATGCTAAAAACAGCCTCGTGGGAAAAAACAAAACCAAACCCAAAACTAAAAACCAACAACATAAAAACCCAACCAAGAAAACAGTCCTAGAAACACTAACAAAAATAATACTAACTCTGTATTTGAGTAAAGGATTGACCTTCTAGAGACTTTAATGATCATAGAATCACAGAATGTGTTGGGCTGGAAGGACCCTTTAAAGGTCATTGACTCTAACCCCCTTGCAGTAAGCAGATGTTTCATTGTGTCTAAATTTATTTCTTGGCAGTGAAGGAAGAAGTTCGTGTCAACCTCCAGAGGAAGGAAATTGCTAAAACTTAATTCTGTCACTAAAACTTTGCAAAAGATCTCTTATTATTCAAGGTTAATACAGATTTTTAACACTTGATCTTCACTCCTCATTTAAAAGGCTGTTGATTATTAAAAACAACCATTACATGTCAAATGCTTTAGAGCACAGAATTCAAGATTAATTGTGATCTGCTTTGTTCCTGAACTTTCAGACAAAAGAACACATACATGTTTTTTGCTAGGGAGACTGCCATTTTCATGCTTCTGTATTTCAGTCACATAACTAATACCCTGATGTAAGTACCAGATTTCCAAAGAGGTAAGTGACATCCAGGCTGCTGGTCCATTTCCCCTTAATATGCTCTCTGAATTATTTCAAGCCACTTCTTTCTATGTGTGCTGCTTACTTTACTATGAAGCAGCATCAGCATCTGTAGCCTTGGTACATGAGGGACTGTCTCCCAACTCACTATTTTGCCTGATACTGTCAAGGACAACTATTCCTAACTCATTTTTGTACACTTGGAGTGAGTTGCTTAAGTGCTTTCCTCTTTGCAGCACTCGATCTCTGACAAGAGATAACATCTGAA
The DNA here is from genome assembly GCF_000703405.1 of Apaloderma vittatum. Lineage (NCBI taxonomy): Eukaryota > Metazoa > Chordata > Aves > Trogoniformes > Trogonidae > Apaloderma > Apaloderma vittatum. The sequence continues at coordinate 8,323 of NW_009704015.1, read as the reverse complement.
AATGCCTGTCCATGAACTAAAGATGCTCTTGGTGGATACAGAATTGGCATAGCTTGTCTGAGGCCATAGTTTACAGTTGTTGGGATGGAGGTGAAGGCTATGCACTATAGCTCTTCCCTTCTGGCTAGCTCCATGGCAGCAAGCCAGAAACCACTCTAATCTGTTCTGGTGATCAGGAAAGAATAGCTATGTCCTGAAAGCAAGGAGATTTAATGCACTTTACTGTTATTGCCCCTTCTCTGCTACATTATGCTGCATCTCAACAGCGCAAAGCATCTCAGCTACAGTCAGTAAGTTCCAAATGTTCCTGTTTTCCCCTCTATGTCATTTTTCAAATACTGCTGAAATCCTTAAAACACTCATCAAAGTGTTACTAAACTGTTAAATCCTATTTTATGCCAGCAGGCACCAGTCTAAGTGTTAACACCATCCCACAGTTTAATGAGCTTCTAAGAGCTGTATCTGATACTTGAAATCCCAGCAGTGCTGCATCCCAGAGCTTAGAGCCTGAGCTTGATGCAGTCCGAACAAAAAAAAAAAGGATACATCTCCAAAAGCCTGGCAAGTGCCTTACCTCCCATGGCATTCATTTGATCAAAATGTTATTTCTTCAAGTATAGTCAGAGAATCGTGTGTACTATGACCCTAGTGCACATTCAAAAGAGTTCAAAAAGTTACAGTCATGACATTTACTTTATAATGACCATTAGTTAAAGTTATATGTCAATACAGTTAGGTAGATGTCTAATTTATGAAATATATGACCTGAGTTGGGCCACTTTCCCAAACTCTTGTGTTTTAAAGACAGGGCGGCAGTTTCCTGTGATCTTGCATACACTTATTTAAATTAATTACAAATTCTGCAGTTCAACAAATACAGACTTTCTACAATATACACCACTAAACCTGAGAAAAATATGGCAATATATGGAGTGGTACATAATTAATAATGTGTTTAAAATTAACTCTAATGATTCTGAGTGGGTACACCAAAGAAATATGTTTCAATCTTTGCTTTTACAAAGAATATGATGCAGGACCACTGGGAAATGCAAAAGCAGAGAGTATAATCTAAGTAGTGGAGGAAGTAAGCAAAAGACAACTTGGCTCTGTTTTCAGTGACAAGATGTCTTCCTTGGGGAGAAAGGTCGGTCTGAATTCTTCCAGACTTATTGGACGTGAAAAGTACTTCATTCGGAGCGGAGACCAGAATTTGGTGCTCTCTGTGCTCACTGACAGTGGTCTAGGATGTTTATGATGGCTCTTTTCTGGGAAGTATGAATTCTGCGTTCCTTTTGCACAGTGACTTAAGCTCACAAGACATGTCCTGTGAAGTTAGAGGGCTGAGTTCAAACTAGCATCAAAAGCCCCCAGACTGTACATATCCCATATCTTAGGCAAGTACTGTAAATACTGTACTATTATGCAAAAAGCTGGATTTTGCTGCTTCCTTTCTGCCTCTATTAAATATGTTGGGTGGGATTTTTTTCTGTGGATGATCAGAGCTCAGTATGGCCTTCTCTTCATAATGTTTGTGAGTCCCCATTATTGCTGTTGAAAATCAAAATTAAGGTCATTAGTCAGTTCATAGAATTTCTAATGTCCTTTTTTAAATTCCTGGATAACTGAATTAATATCCCACATCATCAATAGCTCCAATGCATAATGATGCTTCACATGCAAAGATGCAAAACTACTCACCATATACACATTCTAATGATGAGTGCTCCAGCTGCAGCACATCCCTATAGATACAAGAGCAAGTTAACTTGCTTGTTTACCTTTTGTAGCAGCATATGAAAACTCAAGTACTTCATGCCCGAACTCCCTCCAACCTAGACAGAATTTTCCTGTACATATTTTATTCTCCTGTGTTTCTTGGCTGTCATACATGAAATCTATGTTAACTCTGATTTGTTTCCTGGGCATTTCCACATACATGGTTTTTGGCAAGTGAAAAGTGCCCCACTGTTTCTCAAAATCAGATGGAAATGAGCAAACCACAAAGTATCACATACATAGCATTGGAATGTTAATATATAGGTATACCAAAGAAAAAAACAGGTTAAAGCAATGCAAGAATTCCAAAAGGGAAGCTGCATTTTTTATCAAACCTTAAATTTCATCAGCCATTAGTGTTTCCTGTCCCAGAAGGACTATCCCGTTGCTTGATGGCAATGTCTACCAGAACAAATTTGAAATTTTAAATCTATCATATTGTACGTTTATCAAGAACTATAATTTAGTCACAGAACTCATCAGATAATTTCTCTGAATTTACAGCTTGCTTTTGATATTTTCCTCCTACAGCAGCAACCTGATCACTTCTTAACACTGATTTACAAATATCGTCATATATCCAGATTCTTATAAAAAGGAAACCCAGCATTTCCTTCCCCCTAAAAAAAAGCTTGTAAATTTTTTGCTATTATTAAATTAACTCAATTTTTTCTGCTCTGTCAATGATACCTACAGATATCCATGTGTTACCAACTATGTTAATAACAACCTTACACCATGATTCTAGGAATAACGGATATTCAGAGGAATATGTAGACTGTGATCTGCTTTAAATTCAGAATTAGTCTGTGTGTCTCAGGTTCAAATGTGATAAATAAGTCCATAACTTTCTCAGAAAATAATGTAGTGTCCATCTGTAAGTAGTTTAAATTTAATGTATACTTTCTTCCATTTTTTCAAGTGTAATAACAGTGTCCTTTTAGGGCATGCTTCTTAAAAATTTTCTCATGCCTTGCAAAGCATAGCATTTTTGTTTCCACTGTACTGTTTCAGACAATATTGCTATAAAGCAGAATAAGGTAATTCCATAAATTACTGGAAAACATTTTTATGTGTACATTAAATCAACAAAGATTGCTCAGCAGTTAAAAGAAAAATACAGTAACGTACTTTGATCTACCATATGTCTGGAGAAAACAAACTGACTCAGTGCAGTTATTACTTTTGCTCAGTGAGTGCTGATGTTGCTTCACACTGTTGAAAAAGTGCAATATGTGAACACCGGCTCAAAGATCTTGCATTTTCACGAATCACAGTAGAATTAGACGTCTAAATTACAGACCTTTATAAGGATAAATAGGATATTTGAGATATTCTATACATGAGTTTTCTTGTAAAAGACAAGACATGGTCTTTACCCCTCACAAACCAGAGGCAGAAATCTCCATCACTCTGCCGAGTTCGATTTTACACAGATGACTACCTGCCCTTTGATATCCTTATACCTGACTGTTGGTTTGGGGGAGATTTGGGGTTAACTAGCAAGGAGAAGTTACTGAGGTATTGGTTCACTTGTGTGTTAATTTCCTTGAGTTAATAAAAAGGAAACTGCATTTCATGGTCTCCTCATCACCATCTGATCTGCATCCTTCTCTTAGAAGGAGTTTCACTGTGCCCAGTGCAAGTGATGTAGTAGGTGACCCACAGCTCTCAGTGTAACTTACATTCCTTCTGAAGACCAGAATATAGTATTGGCTACAGGAATTAGAAGTGACACAGAACCATTATTTCACTCATGCATCCCAATTGTCATTGCAAATTAAAATGTGTGTTTAGCTTTCATGCTTCAGTCAAAATCTTTAAACAGGTCACATTCCAGATATTCTTGGAAATGTATTTTATAGCCAAGGTTCACAATACAGAAAATATTGCCCGGTATTCCATCAAAACACTCTTCTTCTCTAAACTTTTTTTCTAGTTCTTGATAATGACAGGAATAGGAAGAAAAAATTACAGTGTCATGGGTTAGAGTCTGATTTTCTTTTTTTTGTAAAAAGAAAGGGTAGACTCGTGTGAAACTTCAACAGCCTCCCCCATCCTCAAGTAGGAGTTTGACCCACCTCTGGCCGGGGCCAAGCCAATCAGTGCCTCTGCCATCAATGTATTTAAGAGGCAACACTGTTGTTTTTTCTCTCCCTTTTGGTATTGTCCTGTTTTGAGCTGTCCTGTCTTTAATGCTGGGGAGTTTTTTCTGTCAGAGGAGGAGGACATGAGAGGAGAACCAAGGAACATCTCCCTGAGAAAACAGGTGAGGAGAATAATTCCAGAGGAGAAGAAGAGGGAGAAGGCTGCAGGAGAAGGACCTTTCCCTGAAGCCTGTGGTGGTTGAGATGGCAGGAAGGTGATTGCCTGCCACCTGGAGGAATCAACGGCGGCGAGAATCTCCAGGAGGTGTTGGTATGTATAGATTCTCGCGTGAGAGGGGAGAGTGGGGAGAGCATCAGTGGGGAACACACTTGAGGTGAACCTCCATGGCCCCAAGGGACTCAGGAGAAGGAAGAGGATTGCCTTCTGTGAGGAGTCCTCTTTCTCAAGGAGGAGCTGCCATGGTCAATGAGTAATGGCCAGATGGACTGCACCCCATCACCCCTTGCCTCTCTTGGACTGATGAGGTGAAGGACATAGCCAGGAAGATGGGAGGGGTACAGAGGGAGCAAAGTGTGTTTAAAATTGGGTCATATTTACTGATGTCTTCCTCTCACTATCCTACTTCGTAAATGGTGGTGGTGAATTAAATCCATGTTTTTCTCCCCAAGTCACTCTAGTTCTTTACCCATCATCTTAAATGGTAGATTATTAGCCTCCCTATCCTTAATATCAAACACATGAGCCTTTTTTAGTAGAAATTGTCTCTCTACACATCACTGTGAAAATGGACATGGGAGGACAAGTGAGCTGGAGACCACATGATTCTTTGTCCTGGTCATCTTGAATCATGACAGAGAGTACTTTTTTCGAAAGTTTAAACATGAAATGGTCAATTGCACCTATAAAGGGTTTAAAATTAAGTGTTATTAAGTCATCTTTTTCTTTAAATCTAGACATTATGATTAGACCTTATCATCTTAACTTCTCTCATAGGCTATTAAATCTTATTAGCAAGCCTTCTAATATGTTTCTTTAAGTCATATATCAAAAAAAAGAAAAAGTGCTTCCAACAGTTAAAGCCATCACAATGGGAATTCGCTTCTCTTGGCAGTAGAAGAGTGATTTGACTTTTGTATATATCATTTGAGTTGCCAATTACTTCCGAGAGAGAGATCAAAGAGGGTAGGAAGAATTTAAGGTAGCTTTGTAATCTACTTCGAAACGTAATGTGATCAAGCGAAAGTTACCAGTATACCATTTTGCAGATTAAAATTTTCTCATACAGAAGCCATTTAGAGAAGGATAAGAACAATATCATCGTGCTGGCTATGACTGCAGCACACATCCTCCATGCCTAAGACACTGTTCTGCATGTCCTCAGCTGCCTACCTACAACTGGGGATGGTTATTAGTATAAAAATTGAATAATTTTCAGTGCTTTCAAATGCTATGCAGAAATCCTACTCTGTTGCTTGCAAGGGGAAAGGAGGGAGGGAGGAGATTTCTTCACGTGTCAGCCTTGCAGAATTTTTGTGCAATATCAAGCCTGTGCTAGTCCTGATTTCTGTGTTCTCTATGTGTATCTCTAATCAGTCCAGGTGCATATCAGTACCAGCTGCCATAATACCACTTGCAAACAACCATAAAACCAGTGAATGTGTCTTTTGGTATCAGAATTACAAGCCAAATTTGTACCTGTTTACACAAGGAGTTACAGATGGTAAGAGTTTGACACGGGATTTTGCGAAGTGTCATTTCATACACTTTCATCTGTTCCAGATCAAAAGATTCTAAATATATTCAAAATTAAACTCTAAGCCCAATATGTCTTTTCTTCACTCTATTTTTGACTCATGCAATTAGGCTTTTTAAATAACCAGATAACATCAGTCAGAAAAGGTAACATTAGTTAGAGAGAAATTCAGCATCTATTAAAGTAAAGTAATTGCAAGGTCAAAATACCACTTTAGGTTTCAGTCAGTACCATTGTTTGGATGGTTAGCTACTTCTGAGTTTGAAGCCATCACAGATGATCAATATTTTCCAACTAACGTCCAGTAAAACTGCAGGCTATTGTTTAGCTGTAGTCTGGAAACTGCGTAAATACTAATGCAGACACCTTGTGAAATTGTTTTTCAGCAAACTAAAGTGATTATCAAAAAAACCTAACAGGTTGACCAGGAAATATTTGGCATATTTTCTTTCTTCATTCATGGCTAAATAATTGCAATTCTGATAGATTCCTACTTGCAAATAATTTTCATATCATGGTACTACACTTGTATATTTCTCAAGGAATATTTCATAAAAGTATCAGTAGTTGCAACTCTGCTAATTTGCAGGTAAAGGGATTTTTTTTAAAAAAAAAAATCCTTTGTTTAGGACTGCACTGTCTTTTGCAACACAGTCACACAATTCAGCAAAGCCTGCCAAAGGTCATCTAGGAGAGCATATATCACAAGGAAAGCAGGTGTCTCTTTACATCACTTTAAATAGAGACAGTTACTGTTTGAGGTGAGATACAAATTCAATTCCCTGCAGTCACTTAGCATAAATTCCTTTAGAGATCCCCATATATCTTTCTAGGTCAATTTGGTTTTTAACACCAATTGAAGAGAAATATTTTGTGGAAACTAACATCTTGGTATATTTAAGGAGGCAATGCATCCACTTTTCTCTTTAGAAATTATGTTAAAATCAGTATTTTAAGATCAATAGAAGAAAATGGAAAAAATTCAAAGCATCCTACCAACTGTGGAAGGCCATGGTTTATTTCCTGAGAACTGAAAGTTACAAATACAGTGATCTCCATTTTAATGAGCTGGCCCTTGACCACTGAAATGATGGCAATCTTAAATATTTAAGTCTAAACCCCTGGGCATCAGAGCTTACAAGCTCCCCTTAGACTGCAAAGGTGGATTTCACTTCAAAATGCTGAAAGCAATCCTATGCTGCTAGGAATGTTACCAGTGGCGTGTGTGGAAGGGGTTTAAAGTTAAAGTTAAAGTTAAAAATTTCTTTTCTGTGCAGATCAATGGAGGTACATTTTTTAACTTTGTCTGTCAGGGAAGGTGTGCAGGGGCAATTTATCTGAGAAGTATTTTCAAAGGGAAGAGATGAGGAGGGACCTCAGTGAAATCAGTGTCAGCACTGGATCTGAAAAGAGCAAGGTAGTGGTGGCATCTGCTTGCCCTTGTCTTCCCAGCCTCAGTTCCCACAGGAAGGGCAACACGTGCTTCTTTTGGGACCTGGCTTTCACTTCAGAAACTCCAGTTTCTGGCAAAGAGGTATCTCTGCATATGTAGTAATAAAGACATCTGTCCCTCCATCTTCCAAATTAGCTGTCCCTTGTACGTTCTGTAATTGCTTCCCTTACAGGTTGCTAGCCAGCAACTAAAGTCATTTTCTTTCAAACTTGTGTCATGACTTTCTGTCCTTTCATTTGAGGCAAAGAAAGAATTAGTTATAAACCAGACAACACTCAGAAAGAATTATGTCGCTTCTGACCTAACAGCTCTGTGAAAGAGGACCCCTCTCCCAGTTCCACATCATAAACCAGTGAAAAGTTAAAGCAGCTGCTGATTGGCTTTTAGACTGCAGACAAACAGCTTTTGCGTGGTCATTGCATCAGCGTAAGTAGAGGTACCTTAACTCAGGGAACATGTCTGTTCTCAAACTAAGTTTCAGTGATCTGTCTCTCCCTTTCTGGGCTATGGTTACCAACTTAGACAGTTTTAGTACTTACTCTCAGGTTTGCAGGAACAAGTGTGAGAAGTGAGAAAAAGCTTCAAAGGGTGGGTATTATTGTTGTTTTCACAGTAAAACAAAATAAATTTTCTAAAGATCTTCTAGGGATCTAATACTTGAAGGCATGGGACAACCTGAGGTAATAGTGCTTGAATATGCTTTTGCTGTCTTTCAGAAGTGTCATGGACTTGTTTGGACATTTTGGTCAGATCAAACGTTTTGTTTGTGTGTCATTTCTTGGATTTGTGAAATGGAAATAACTGCACTAATTCTTTATTTTTTTACTTAAGCATTGTTTCATAGAATCATAGAATGGCCTAAGTTGGAAGGGACTTTAGAGACCATCTAATCCAACCTCCCTGTCATGGGCAGGGACGCCTCTCAACTAGATCAGGCTACTCAAGGCTCTGTCCAACTTGGCCTTGAACCCCTCCAAGGAGGGGCCAGCCACAACATATCTGGGCAATTTATTCCAAAGTCTTGACACTCTCGTACTGCAGAATTTCTTCCTAAGATCCAATCTAAATCTATTCTCCTTCAACTTAAACCCATTTCCCCTTGTCCTATCAGTGGACACTCTTGCAAAAAGTCCCTCTCCAGCCTTCCTGTAGGTTCCCTTCAGGTATTGGAAGGCAGTTCTTAGGTCCTCCTGGAGACTTTCTCTTCTACAGGCTGAACAATCCCAGCT
>NW_009704014.1:0-34542 GCF_000703405.1 Apaloderma vittatum | reverse complement strand
CAGCCCCTGACATTCTGTGATTCTGTGAAAAGAAGCATGAACAGCAGGTTGAGGGAGGCAATTCTCTCTCTCTGTGATGCTCTCGTTACACCTTGCCTGGAGTACTGTGTTCAGCTTGGGGACCCCCAGCATCAGAAGGACGTGGACCTTTTTGAGCAAGTCCAAAAAAGGGCAGCAAACAGGATCAGAGGGCTGGACTGCCTCTCCTACTAAGACAGACTGAGAGTTGAGATTGTTCAGTCTGGAGAAGAGAAGGCTCTGAGGAGACCTTACAGTGGCCTTCCGGTACTTAAAGGGAGCCTGCAGGAGAGGTGGGGAGGGACTAGGATGAGGGGTAATGGTTTCACACTGAAAGAGGGTAGATTTAGATTAGGAAGATGATTTTCACTGTGAGGGTGGTGAGGCGTTGGAACAGGTTGCCTGCAGAAGTTGTGGATGTCCGCTCAAGGCCAGGCTGGATGGGGCTCTGGGCAGCCTGATCTAGTGGAAGATGTCCCTGCCCATGGCAGGGGTTTGGAAGTAGATGATCTTTAAGGTCCGTTCTCAGGCCCAAGCCATTCGGTGATTCAGTGTTGTCATCCTCATCTGAAGTGAGTGTCAGTGAGCTCAGCTGATTTGGGTTATGATATTTGCCACTTCTTGCTTATTTTCTGTTGCTCCGATTTGATGGGGGCAGGCTAAGAGGTGTGCCCTGTTCCCTCTAGCCATGCCGGCAATTTTGTTTCCTCTGGTAAAGTAACAGGTAATCTATTCTTTTTGCATGTGTACAGTGTCGTGCAGGGTGTATACATGCTTGCACAGTAGGGTAGAGAGGGGTGGGTGGGGAGGCTTTAAATTCCTTCTTTTACCTTGGTAGCAGTCTTGCAACACATAGCTAATGCTGTGTGCAATATACAGCGTACAATATTGTAATGTGTCACGTTTACTTTGAGCAAGTAGTAATACCTGGTGGACGTACTGGTGAGATTTAGCTTGCTGCTGGAGTTTGATACAGCAGTTGTACATTTTTATAAACTGTAGGGACAGTTTTGGGGAGCATTCTGGAGTTAATTCTTATTCTAGAACTCCGTAGAAGATGAGGCGGCACAAAGAGGCATCCAGAAATAGCAATTTACAGTAGCTACAGTACACATGTTTATCATAACCAGTGCTGGGTTTTGTGGTTTGGGTTTGTTTTTTTAGGAAAAATGACAGAAATTATGCATTTGTAGCTGCTAACACTGGAAGTCAAACTAAAATCATATGGTAATTTTATTTTTAAGATACTACAACTCATGCAAATGGAGAAAGCAAGTGGTCATTCCTGTTCAGTTTGACAGACCTGAAATCAATCAAACAAAACAAAGAAGGCATGGGATGGTCTTACTTGGTATTCTGCCTGAAGGATGACGTGAAGCTTCCAGCTCTTCACTTTCATCATGGAGATAGCAAGCTATTGATTAAATGCCTTGAAAAGCATGTTGTGCTGAGTGAGTAAGTATCAGACAACTCTCAATTCTGATTAAAAATACGGATTATTGGTTTGCTTTTAAAAAAAAATCTCTAACGAATTTCCAATTAATGCTTCCTGATGTATTTTCTCTTCCCTTTTTTATTAGTAGAAACAATTTGCAAGGTGACTAAAGCTGTAATTTCACATACACATTTGGAATGTAGGCTGAAGTTTTAAAATTGTTGGATCAATTTGTGAAATAGCTTAGAAGCTGTAGAAAGGTTACTTGCTCTGTAATACCTCAGTAGCTCCCTCTAGTGGGTTTAGAAGCTTCTCGTGAGCACTCAGTGTAAAGTTAACTTCTTCAGGAACCACTTCTATTAAATGGGCTAATTTGTGTTTAAACTTGAGATCATCTACTTTGTGTGAAAAATGTATGAGTATTGACATCAGTGTGTGACGTAACTTCTAGTACAATAAACTAAATCAATTTGTATATAAATTTTTTCCCCCAGAATTCTGTTCCTGTGAACTTTTTTATTGTTGTGTGGAATGTTTCACACTTGTGCTCTTCAAATCAACTTTCTGGATGTAAACAAATAGACCTTGTTGTGGTGTTAAGTATTTGGATTTGGTTGTGTGTTTATATTGCATTATTTTGGTTTTCGCTTGGAGAAAAGCCTTTTTGATCTGCATAGCATAAATGCTCATCATGTGGACATCATTTAGTAAGGCAACAGGTTAAATAAGAGTATGTAGAGCATGAAGAAACAATAACAGGTACACCTATAACACATGTCACATTAGTGTAACAGGTGTCCTGTTTTCAGAAGTGTTTTGTTTTCATCACTTGCAACATAATATTCTGATGACAGATTTGAAGGAGTGTAGTGAAATGGCTATGGGAATCTTTTCATAAGGCTCTTCTCACATCGGTAGCATCAACGAGGTCAGAGTTGCTTTGGACAAGTAGGGGAGGCTGTGGCCAAGTCATGCTGTTGAGCTGGAGAGCAAGCCAATAGGACAGGACTGTTGTAAATTCATGGAACTGGCTTGTAAAAGACTTTGACAGTGTCAAGGCATAGCGTTGGAGTCTGGGATAATCAGAAGTTGTCAGCTGCCTTCTTTCCAGTTAGTACATTTGAGGCTTTAACAAAAGCACTTTAAAGCTAGTGAGTTCATGTGTTTTTATTTGCCACTGTTTAAAGAGCTTATTATTTGAATGTATATCCCTCTGTGTGTATATATATAAAAATAAGCAACAGAAAAGTTGGTAACTAAAATTGGTAGTACTGCAGCTACAAATGCGTAGTTATACTTGGATTAATTTTGTTGGAGTTCCATGAATTTAATGTTGAAACACCTGTACTCAGTTTAATTCGTATTTCATATTTTTTGCTCAAAGACACAAAATATTTACAAGATACTGCTCTGCTATGTAACAAAGTATTATGTCTTTTCCTATTCAGGAAGACTTTTGTATCTTTTGACTTCATGGTTGAATGTTTTTTAAAAAAACAGGAATCTAACATACTGGAAAACCTTAAACCGTTTTAACAAGTAGGACATCTAAGCTCCTGTAAGTTGGACATCTAGGTTCTGTTCAGTGTTTGATTGCCTATTTGTTACTGCACAATGTTAGATAGTTGTGTTCCTAGCAGGCATTCTTCCCAGTTTTATTGAGTCATTGAGGACTGCAAATAGTTGTAGTCCACACTGCTGTGTAAATTTAATGCTTACTGGTGAGTCACTGAATGAAGATGAATAGGTAGTGATTTTGGCTCCTGTTTCAAATGCTGTCTGTGGTGAATGGGCACTTAGCAGTCGTCTTCTGTTTGACCAAGTGGATTCTTAGTTCTTGTCCTTTGTAGCCTCTTGCCAGGTGATGTGGACATTCCTCTTGGGACAGTGCAAAACAGTGGGTGTGGGGTGCGGAAGAAATTGCACAGAGGTAGTCGTGTCATCATGTGCCTGTTTTTAAAAGAAGACAGTGGCGTAGGGTTTCTGCAGTCTGACCTAGAAGCTGTGTGCTGGCATATCCAGGAATGCTTACCAGGCAGAGTTCCCTGCTAAGGCGAGACAGAAATTTGAGATGTTGATTCACGCATTCCAGATGTGCTGAGCTGCGGAGTGTTGCCACCTTGAACAGTTCTAAGCGTTGAAGAATGCAGCAGCAGGTGCTTTGGGAACTTAAAGCGAAAAGCTGAGTTATATATGCTTCAGTACATGATGTATCTAAGCTCACAATCTTTTTTAGGAAAAGGTGTTTGCTCAGCTTTCTGGATGCCACAAGCAAGTACTTGGGAGTACAATTACTTTTTATCCCAACCTCTAGTTTATAATACATGGGATATTGATGTGAAGGCAGAAATTTTAGAGTTTCTCTAAAATATCTTTGTCATAAGTATTTTCTTCCTCTGATCCTATTACCTCCAAAAATTTTGTTCATCTCTAACACCATTCCTAATATAATGTCACGTTATTGCTGAAGTCGATGTGTATGGAGTGGCTAAACTCCAACAAAATATTGTAATTTGTTGCTTTAAAGATTACATGCTTCCTAGTTTGGTGGTACCAGTGTAATATTGAGAAAACACCGTGTGTACAGATGACATTTTCTAACTTGCAGGATTATGAGGAACTGTTTAATAAAGTGTCTAGCTCACAAATTTGTTTTGAACATTATCCATGTGTCTGTTGATACCAACTGTCTGTCCAGAAAGAATATTTAATTAAAATGGAAATATGGTACAAAGTTTTCATTCCTTTGGTTAAGGAAAACATAATACATGACTCAGCCTTTGCCCCTGTGCTGGATTTTAGCAAAAGCCAGTTGAGCTTCATTAACTGTTGCTGCCTCAGAACTATGACTGTGGTGTCTGGCTGTCTCAAAATGAGATCTCTTGTTGCATTTCATATCCGTCAGTGTTAACAGTGTCCTGTCCTGTTGGAAAGGGAGAGATAAGGCTTATTAAAGTTCTTATCTGTGACTTTAATAACATGGTAGATGATACAGGTACCAATAAAAATAAAAGTAAGTTTTATTTCAAAGACTAGAAATAGTGGATTTAAACTTTGAGAGAGAGCAACAGGAAGGTATTTTATAAATATAAGTCTGTGCAATGGATTAGAGTCAGATGGCAAAGTGCTTGGCTTTCCTTTGCCTACCTACAAACTCCAAGGCTTGAATGTCAGTCTGGCTTCTGAGCTCTTCTCATTTCTGTCACATATTGAGCTGTAAATTGGTGATTCAGAAGCTGGTGAATGAATTGATGGTGTTTCTGTGCTGGAGGAACGGAGAAGATGGGATGGTGGGAGTGCGAGAGGAAGATAACAGATTAAATACCAGGAACAGCACGGTTCCACTGTCTTTGCTGTTATTGTTTTCTTCTCCCTGTTCAAGTCTGTCCGGGAAGCAAATGTTTACTGCAAGAATAAGAGTGTACAAGTACAGGGAGTTAGGCCAAATTGGGTTTGTGTTCACTTAGCATTTGGAGTCTACACAGAAATACATTTGCAAGGCTTTACTGAGATGGTTCTGTTTCACAGCACAATGGCTGTGGTGTGTTTAAGGCTCTTTTCATCATGAATCTTAGAATTATTCTGACCATGGCTGTTGTAATACTGTTGGTTAGAAATTTGTCGATGTGCTTTCATGCATTGAAAGGCAGTTTGTGTATGTTTACGTAGTGTTTTACAGGATGCTTTCATGTAAGCTTTACTTATTTTTTACTAATTGATAGAAAGAATTGACTGTTATAGTGACATGGGCTGTTTTCACTTCAACTGTTGTATTAAAGGGGTTTCAAGATGTGTTGAGGCTGACTGTGTCTCACTAAATTTCCTTTTCTGTGTCACCTCTTTTTTTGTCCATTGTTAGATACGGAAAAACGGTAGTTGAGGAAAAACTTTTACGTGTGGGTGACAAAAGTTATCTTCCAGAGTAATTTCTCACAAATTTCTCACAAATTTCTCAAAAGCGTCAAGATTTTTCAAAGAATGAGAGCACAATTCAGAATGAACATGCTGGTGTGACTGGTCTTTTGAAAAACTAAAGTCCTTTTTTGTAGTATAAAACTGAAGTCCTTTTTTTAGTGTGTTGGCTTGTGAACTTGTGCCAAGAACTGAGTGGTCTTACATCAAACCTTCTTTCTTTGTGCAGAACCTGAAATATAACTTCACAATACAGTAGGGGTTCTAAAAACATTTTCAGTAAAAACTGGTGGTACTTACAGAAACCCTTTTTCAAATTTTATTGCAGATCTCCCCAAGATAAACGGATTCTTGTTGTGAATTCTCAGAACAAGTCTCTGTCTCAGTCTTTTGAAAATCTCTTTGACGAACCGTCATATGGCTTATTACAAGTATGTATTGTCTTTGAATTTTTTATTATGAAGAAATGCATTAAAAAACCTACTTTATCTTACATAAATATGTCTTGAATTGTTGTCATTTTAGAAGCATTGACTGTATCCTAAAACAAATGCTTACTATAGAAGGCACACTTACTTCTGAGTTGTTCTCTGTGTTGTAATCATTTCTGAACTGCCTCGTGGTACTCTTTTAAGCCTATTCAAATTAATGTTGTTTGTGATTCTGTGCATTTGGGTACAGAAAGTTTTAGAAAGGGGAAGAAAGACAAAATTTGAGGAGTTATCGGAACACGTTAATTAGAATTTTTTACATTTTCCTTGACTAAATAGTCTTTTCCTTGATATTTTGTGACATATTTGAAGGGATGCTGGAAATACAGTAGCAAGGAGTACCGGTTAGCTCAGTGGTTTGAGCACGGTGCTGACAACAATGACCAACACCGAGGTCGCGGGTTCGATTCCCGCTCGGTCCCCATGTGTTACCTGGTCTAGTCAAGTGGTGACGTCCCTGCCCATGACAGGGAGGTTGCACTAGATGATCTCTAAGGTCCCTTCCAGCCTAGGCCATTCTATGATATGATATGATACGATATGATATGATAACATTGCCTGCAAGCGTGGGGTTTTTTTAATGCTAGAGTTGCTTATCATTTGGTGGGGTTTCTGGAATTGGGAAAGTTAGCAGCAAAATTTCCAGTGATTTTTTAATGAGTCCAGAGTTTCGAACCAATGACTTGTTTAATTAAAGAACATCTTCGTGAGTGAATTACATTAATTGCTGGACTTAGTTTTCAAATGCAGTTTTGTGTGAGATTCCTAGAAGAATACACGATGATTCAAGATGTATTTATCTATGTGTAAAAAAGCTAGGTGTAAGGAAGGTGTTTTGTGACATTTATCACTGGAAAGTAAACAGTAGATCTGAACCACTTTTATATGTAGGCCAGGTTTACTGAGCACACTGCTATCCAGTCTTTTAAATCAATCAATAGTGTTGTGTTTTTACTTAAGATATCCCTTCTTATCATGTAATGAATGTACTCTATGAAACTACTGGTACGTGAAACTTCAGTAGCTCTGAGACAATATTCTTCCTGTTGTTTTGCTTCCTTTGAGTGCAAAACCTCCAAATAACCTGAAGCTTTTTGTATTTTGTTTTCCTTGTTATAACACAGAAATTGAAGAAAGATCCGTACACAGTAACAATGGGAAGATTTTCCAAAGTCACGAACTATATTTTTGACAGTTTCCGTTTAAGTGACTCTTCAAGTCAAAGGCGACCGCCATCAGAAATGGCAGATTTCTTCAGTGATGCTATTCCAGAACTGAAGATTAGGAAGAACCAGGGTTTGAAGTCATTACACGAGTGAGTGTGTAAATGCTTATGATAGAGATGCATTCGTTCTTTTTATGCATACCTTTAAAAGACTGATAGGACTTGAAGCTTGGTGAGTTATATTTTTATCCTTGGTGATTGTGGCTTATGCTGCCCTACCGTTTATTCACAAGAGTAAGATCATTCTTGGCTACTTCTGGAAAATGCTATTTTAATGCCTGCAAAAATGAGTTTTGCTTTGAAAGACAGTTTGTCATTACAGAAATGGGAGTGGTGATTACTGTAGAATCACTAACCTGAAAAGTGACTCATTTAGTGTTTCCTCTGTGGTCAGATAGAGCTGTGTAAAGTAAAATTGCGACATGCATGTTAATAACCAACTTTCTTGGCTAATCACTAACATTTCAGTTTGTTTTAAGAGGGCTTATAAGATTAAGACGATATTTAATTGGGTGATTAATGTTAAGGGTATGCAGCTGTACACATTTATGTGCGACTTGAACCAAAGCTAGAATGAGCTTGTAAATTGGATCATGAATCACTTTTGGCTCCTGTTGATGTCTTTACAGATAGGTGGAAAAGCTTTATTTTTAAATACTTGTGATTACTATTTAAGCAGCTTACATGTTTTTAGAACATTAAACTGTTTTAATGTTATTATTTTTCTTGAGTTCAGAATAGTGTTAATATCTTAGCAGTAGCTGTATGAACTATATAACTTTAAGAACTTACTATCTAGCACTTAATTGATTAATTTTTCAATGACAAAAAATATGACATGCTAGGTACTGAAAATAATACTATGTATCTTGTATATCTTCTGTATCTTAATCTGGCAAATGCATTAGACTTCCAGTATTGAAACAAAATGGCTTGGTGGTTGCCATCATCAAAGTATTTTTAGAAAGTGAGGAATTTGACTGTCTGCTGAATTCTGCTATGCTTAAATGTGCAGTCTGGTAAGAGAGACTAACCACAGACTGTGAAACTGGTGGCTGTTAAGGGTTCTGAATGCATGTAGTCTTGAGGGGCTTTTTTAGGAACTGGGTACTTAAAACTGATCTGTGTGCAGCCTGTGCAGACATAGCATTTCTGAATCCAAGTCACTTTCCATTTCTCTCAAGATGTGCTAATATGTATCAAGAACGTGCTTTTGAAGTGAAGCTCCCTATTGTCCTTGTTTGCTATGTCTCACATACTTAATACATTTCCAGTTGCACACAGGCTCATAGTCCACCAGAAGGTAGCTCAGAGGTATTTGTGGGGGTAGAAAGTTATTTAAAAGACATGTGTACATCCTCCTCCAAAATCTGAAATATTAACATGTATACTCCTGTCCTCAGCAGAGTGTCTTGCTCTAAAGATCTGCTTGTGTTGGTCCACACTACTTGCTGATGTAGGCACAACCTTAGATCCTTAGAATTGCTGCGGTATGCGCACGTGAAAATGTAGTTACACTGACCGTAAGAACCGAGAAGCTTAGTACTATTTGTGCAGTTGTTTTAAAACTACTGAAGCACTTCAGTGGGATTCATGTAACGTTTGTGTGTGTTTCAGATCGATCTAGGAAAACAGCCTGAAGTTAGTAGGAGAGAGCCTGTGTCGGCTGAAGAATGGGCTAAGAATATGGATTCTGAAGGAAGAATTTTAAATGTTGACTACATAAAACAATCGATATTCAAAGGGGTAACTTGTTTTTCTAAAGTCAGCAAGACTTACAGCTTTATTCTGCTGCTTTTGTCTTCCCTTCCCAAACCATGGTTATGCTGTTTTCATTATACTTGCAATACTTTGTACAGGAGTTTGAGCAAGAACCAGTCACTGTTGTTGGAGAGAGTTCATAAAACACGATTTCATGCTTATCAAATACCTTAGCAGTCTTGCAGCCATATAAAGTCCTCTACAAGGAGAGAAATCTTGTGGTGGCTGTCTAAAGTGAATGAGTTGAAAGCACCTTTGTGTTTTTCAATTTGTCTTTTTTAGATTTCTCAGGAAGAGAAATCTAAGCGCTTTTCAGGAAAACACCACTGCTTCAGTGTTAGGTTTTTGACTTTATTCTTTTCTTTTTCATGTTTTTTCTTGGTGTTTTTTTTTTTTTTTTTAGCCTTCTCCAGCAAAAGCTTCTCTTCTTTGCCCAGAAGTTTGCCTGGATTTCGCCCTCATCAGACCTGTCCTAAATACTTCAGCTGATTTTTTTAAAATTTTTTTTTAATTGAACTGAGGAGTTTTACGATATGAATGTGAATTTAGCATCGGTGATAGAAATTTTGAAAACTTCAGTTATGTCCTGTAGCTATGCTACCTAGTGTTACTTTTAGTATTTCCCCTTTTTGGTGGGAATCCAACTCCCTTAGATCATTCTTTGTGTATCTGTTGATGCGTGTTTGCAAGCGTGTGGATATAGAGAATGATAACATTGATATTACTTTTTTTAAAAATAAAAATACCTACATATATATTAAGTAATATACTGCGAAGAGCACGTTTTTTTTTGTTTTTTATGTACCTTTGCTTGAGGTGCCATGTTAAGGACCCTTCTGCAATCATGAATTAGTACAAACCTCTTCTTCCAGGAGCCCATTTCCCTGTGATCGGTGTTGTCCATTGCCAGAGGAGTGCTTGATTTTATTTGACTCAAGATCCCAGTGACTTCCACTGTATTAAGTGCAGATACACCTCCAGTATATTAAGTTCAGATTCTCATTAACAGATGCATTTTAACTTTTATCTTCTTTAAATTGTTGTCTGTTACTGGGAAAGTTTGGGTTGCCACTTGTTTTTGCAGTGGTGGATGATATTTGCTGCATTATCTTCCTTGGCTGAATCTAACAGTAAATGAAGAAATAGAGAAAGGAATGAAGTCAGCCTTGGGCTGGTAACTGGGGAGTCTGATACCAAAGTGCCTCATTCTTATGGGGAGTTGAAAGAAACTTTTGATGAGTGGGATATAATTCAATTAGTACGTTTTTGTCATGTACAAATGATGAGCGTTACTTGGCAAGATTTCTGACAAATAGCATCCTTGAGTGGATGCTAGTATTTTTGATTGCTTGGAAAATTCATCTTCCTGTTGGCCATGTCTTGTTAGCTGAAAATATTTGTTTAAAAAAGTAAATAAATGGAAGATCAGTTTGTTGCGAGACCAGAAGTGTGGCAGTTAAGCAGCATGATGTTTAAGTCTATAAATTTTAAGTGTATTTTTTTGCTTCTTAAAGTCTGTGATGCATGTAAGGTTTTCATTTCCAGTGGTGAAGCAAAAATACGGGAAGAAATCTTTTATAAAATTTCTTTTCTAAGGATGAATCTGGGGCTTTTACAGTTTTCTGCCTAAGCGTATTCTCATCCTCCCATTTCCTCCAAATGTGATACCTAGGTAGCAGATGCAATTTTAAAAGCTTGCTCAAGCACTGTGGGAACGTTTCCTCACAAAATAGAAATAGCCTTTTTGTTAGTGTTTCATATCCATTTTTCCCTAGGGTCTCTCCCATACTTTAAGAAAAGAGGCATGGAAGTTTCTTTTGGGATATTTTCCTTGGAATAGCACTAAAGAAGAGAGAGCAAATCTGCAGAGAAGAAAAACGTAAGTACAGCAGCAGTTTTGTTACAGGATAAATTAAAAAGCTGTTTTTTTCTTAAGGCATATAGTGATGTGGAAGCTTTTTGAGAACTTGCAAGACAGCTGCTAGAGATTGTTGAATGCAAAGTGTGTGAGACTTCCTTAAACATTGTTATACTGAAGAAAAATATTATATAAACAGGGCGATGGTATCCTATTTGTGCCAGAGGACAAATGGAATGAATAAATGAATGCTTAAAAAAGAAATGTAGTAACTGAACACGTTTTGGTTTCAAATTGTCTTTCTTCTTCAGGGATGAATATTTCAGGATGAAATTGCAGTGGAAATCTGTCAGTGAGGAACAGGAAAAACGAAATTCAAGATTAAGAGATTACCGGAGTCTTATAGGTAAATTTAGGTTTAGAAACATAACAGTACAAATTCACACACTTTTACAGTTCAAGGTGAAGTTAAAAAAATGTAACCTTTTGAGTAATCAGTATGAAGAGGCACAAAAAACTTATACTTTGCTGTTTTCAGAGGTGTGTAAACTTTGTTGTATTGTTAATACTAGAACTTTCTTAACCAGCGTAATTCAGAGCTTTCCATAATAGTGTTACAGAACGGCTGGATTTTTTAACTTCCTTTACCTAATAACAAAAGGCTTTTTATTTTATTTCATGATGTAATTTCACTGGGAATGGCATTAAAATAATGACATATAATAAGAATGTGAAAATGTGTCTGTTTATATTTTAAATTTTCTTTGTATATGTGCATTCTGACTTGTGGGGGTTTGTGCTTTTAAAAATTTCAGCAAGTCTTTTGGTGTATTAGCAGTTTGTGTCTTCAGTTCTCTTTCATTGTGAGATTCAGGCACCAATTTTTGGAGTTGCTAAATAGTTGTTTCAGGAGACAAGATTCTTCCATTATTCTGAGACATGGACTAAACCTTTTTCAACTAGTTAGTCAACAGGCAAGCTGAAAGGGTGGAGAAGGTCTGACCTTAGTAGATTAGTAAACTACGTTTTTAGAGAGTGGCTGGGTTAAAAGGAAAAAAAAATACTGGAAGTTCCTAAAAGGCTGAAGTTTTGTTTCTGTTGAAGCAATTTGTGTTCCCTTTTTAGTGTTTGAAATATGAATGACAATATTGGGCTTAAAAAAGATGCCAAACTACAAAGTACTCATTAAAGTGCACGCAGTTTTGCTTATTTTAATACATCAATCTCGAATTTCACATTACTAGAGTATGCTGTGTGCTTGGTATGTTTGAGATATGAAAACTGCCGGATGAAACGGACAGTTTCAACTCACTACTATAGGAACTTGTTAAACAGAATTTATAAATGTGCTGTTGTGAACCTGCCACAGTGCCTTTGAGCTGATCCTGTGGTGACTTTCCTACTGTGACTTATGCTGCATCGCATAAATATTCATAAACGGCATTGCATAGATAACTCACATAAAACATTTTCACTGAATTATAATCAGGATTTTTTCCATTGAAAGTATTAACAAAAATAATAAAGACGCAAAAAGCCTTAAAATCTGTTAATAAGCAAATCCTTTTATTGCAAACAGGAAGGATTTTCTTTCTTTGAAAATATTCTTTATTTTGAAATGACATTCAATTACACAGTTGTCTTAAACACTTCAAAGCTTTTCAACAGTGTTTGAGGAAAATAGCAGCTTAAAAAACATTCTGAATTAATTTGATGCTAGCTTTGTAGAACTTGTTTTGAGAATATTTTTAAATCTGAACTCTTTTCCTCTTTTCTTAGAAAAAGATGTAAACAGGACAGATAGAACAAATAAATTCTATGAAGGCGAAGATAATCCAGGCTTGATTTTACTTCATGATATTTTGATGACCTATTGCATGTATGACTTTGACTTAGGTGAGTTGCGTTCCTCTGAACTTAAAAGCCTTTTCAGTTTCTGATACGCAGCTTTGCTCATGTTAAGGCCTGTTAATACAATTGAACTTGTATCGATTGCAAGTAATTTTTATAAATGTTAAGCTTTGTGTTTTAATAATGGAGATAACTTTGTTCAGTTTCCTATCCTATTTCTTCTTCTTTTCTGTCTGATGCTTATCACAGGCGTCTGAATTCATCAGCTCAGGTGGACTTGGGAGTTAAGTGGCAGTTTGTCTTCATTGTAGCCCTACTGTCAGGGTTTTTGTCTTAAAATTGAAGAGTTTTAAATGGATTTGGGGTCTTTGGAGCTTGAGTGTTTTATCCGTTTTTAAGACTGATATATCAATAAAAATGGTAAACCAGCTGCCACTGCTGTAATTAAAGCTCTGCATGCTGAACCAGCCGTTTGTAAACACATGTGTTCTTAGGAATACTTTAAAAGCTGTTTGTTGAGGAATGTATTTAACAGTCTGTCAAAAAACATGCTTCAGCATGCACATCTGTTGCAGAATGAAAACTATATGTCTTATTTAATCACAGTGTATGTGAGATGTCTAAGTCTTAGCTTCTATTGTCTTCAAAGGGAGGGAGCAAAAAGATCCTTCCGGCTGATTCACCCCTCTAACCCTGCCTTGACATTTGGCTGTTGTACACTTGGGGGTTTCTTTTTATGTTCAGTCTCAGAAAAGCATTGGGGTTCTAAAAGCCCACTTTGTGACAGATTTTGAATGCAAAAAGTAGAAACAAATACTTAATAACTAGTAAACTTGCTGCAGAGCTGTAGTACTTGTCAGCTTTTGTCCGTTCTGTCAGGTCTTTAGAAAGACTTGATCTCTAGCTTGAAAAAGAACGGAAGAATTAAAACCGATTGAGACTATTTAAACGTGTAGCTGTGTTCCACATTTCTACCAGCATGAAGGTGCAGTGACATATAAATAAAATTAAAGCATGTGTACCACTGAGACTATTAAAAACATTATTTAGATGGCTTAAATGTATGCGGTGGATAAATCATCTGTTTTATGAATGAGAATAATGGAAATGTAGCACACTTGACATTATAGGTGTCCAGGGCTTCTAAGCTACTCAAGCGTTGGTACAGCGCTGCTCTTAATCCTTCAGCCGTAGCTGTGGAGAGGTCTGAATAATGCCACAAACTGCCAGATGGGGAATGAGACAGAACAGCTGTTCATATAGCATATTTCTGAATGAATTTCTCAAGTCTGCATTAGTGAAACTATTGTGTGTGTTTGTTTTTTTTTTTTTTTTTTACTTTAAGAGACTTTTAAACTGCCTTGAACAGATTTTGCTCTACATTTATTTTTAGTTGGCTAGAGTATTAAATGCGTAGGGAACAAGACTTTTTTCTTTCTCGATCTTTTAATTACCTTTCTTCAGTTCCTTGTTCTGTTTTTCTTCTCATGCGTGCTGCATATTTTCACAGTTATTGACTCCAATCCTATTTTCAATTATTCAGTTATAATTACTTTGTTAAGAAATGGAATCAGCCAAGCTTGAGTCTAACGGAGGAATGTCATGTTGAACCAACCACTGATGATAGACATAAATCATGCTCTCCCTCACTTAGGGAGGTCAGCTTCAGTGGTAAGGTAGTTGGAAGAGTCAGTCCTCTACTCTTCTTAATTGGTCTGTTAATTACACATAAGAAAGCTGGAAGAAGTGTTAAAAAGTTCTAAAATTTTGAAAATGTTTTGTATACAACTACATTTTTCTAGGTATTTGTAACAATTACACGCTCTAAAACCAGGCATTTTGGTCTCCAATTAAACAAGCTTTTCTTATAAGGCCTACAAGTGCTTTTTAGGGCACTGGAACTTGATTCACCGTTTCTGGGCACAGAAACCCAGTGGCCCGTGAGTCAGGTCTGGCTCTGTGTCTCTTTCATGCTTCTCACAAGTGATACTTTGCTGTTAATCTCCTTTTGCGGTTGGATGGGTAGTAGTCTTTGCTGTTGGCTGCATAGAAGGTCTTAGGCTTTAGTGTATTTAAAATACCATCGAAGTAGAACAGTCACTACTTCTCTAAAGACAGGAATTCTTAAAGCATATTCAGTGCCAGAAAACAGAAATGTTAGGTGTGAAATGTTCTTTGTAAAAGTGCTTTATCATGTGTATCCCTGGAATTGAAACCCAGCATCTCTTCTTAACATCTATTTGAAAAGAAAATTTTCAGTTGAAGAGGGTAAAAAAAAAAAGTGGGAAGACATTAAAAGATTTTAAATATATGGAAGAAAGCAACAGATGGAGAAGAGAATAAATATGAGTGTATTTGTGGTGGTGCAAAGTATATATTTAATATTCTTTAAAAATGTCTATATATGCTTCTGAGCTTGAAATGGGAACTTTTGTGGATGAAAATCTGTTCTGGCGTCAGCTCAGTTTTTGTGTATTTTAAAACAAATGCAGGTATTGTAAGTGTTATGTTCTCTTTAGACTGGCAGAAACCACTTGTTAGATCTGCTGGTTATTATTAATACAAGAATGTCTTTACTGGTGGTTGAGTTGGAAAATTACAGTATCTTTAAAAATTTGGAAGGCAAATGTTCATTTCACTTAATTCAACACACTTGAAAAATTCCTGTTGAACTGCTGAGTTTTAAGTAAATTCCTATTTGTTTGGCTTTTATTTTTATTTTTTTTCTCTTCTCCATCAAGGTTATGTCCAGGGGATGAGCGACTTGCTTTCGCCTGTCTTGTATGTTATGGAGAATGAAGTAGATGCCTTTTGGTGCTTTGTATCATACATGGATCAAATGGTAAAATGAGACTTTAGCACATAAGCAGATGAGCTATGGAGATAGCATTTGGGTTTTATGTTTTATAAATTTCTTTTTTTTTTAAATTATTTTAAAACAATCATGTTTGTAGTTAATGTGTTTTATCTGATTGACACAGGTTGTGATGGGTTTGTGATACTATTACTGTTCAATACAGACAAATTTGGCTCCTTGGAAATTCCAAAGTAACTCGGAGCTGTCTCAGAAAATTTGTGTTAATCAGGCATCCTCTAGTAGGATTTTGTTCCAGATAATGTTTCCTGTCATTTGTTAAATGCAATTTAGACTTTCCACAAACTGAAATTTTTGAATTGTGTATGTGACGAAACAGTATGTGACTGGCATAAGAATAAAAAAAAAATTGTCTTTTTGTTTTGAATGCAGTGGTGCTGCTTGGTGGTACAGAGCACAGGCTGTTTTAAAATGTCATTTTATTGCATACAGAAGTGTTGTTGATTAAACAGTTAACTGCTTTAGTTAGCTTACTGCCTTTCAGTAAAACGCAGGCATATCATTAGAAGTAAAGATAAATATCTATGTGTTAAAAGACTTGAAGAATGAGAACCTGTTACAATAATAGTTTTTTAAAAAACTTAGTTTTAAGTCTCAAATTTACCGAGTTAATAAAAATGACAGTGCCAATGTTTTTATTCTGTCTAGCATCAGAATTTTGAAGAACAGATGCAGGGTATGAAGACACAACTAATTCAGTTGAGCACCTTGCTTCGTTTACTAGACAGTGGATTTTGCAGTTACTTAGGTAGGTGTATTATTCATGCACAATAATGAAACCAACTTGCTGAATTCTGTGTGCGCTGATGCCCTTACCAGTCTTTTAAACGTAATTTCAGTAGTAATGTTATATGAATACAGTAAATTAACACTTGTAAGTTAACAATGCCTAAATATTTCAATAATTGCTCCATTCCTGTTGAAAAAACAGTTATCTCATTACTGAATTTAATAATATGGCATCCTCTGGCAAATATCTTTGATTCTGTAAAGGGCCTACTGTCTTAGAAATCAGTGGTATGATTGTGTACCTGTAAAATGTGTGCCTTTATTTTTCTCCCTGTTGTCTTAACCAAATTTGGTATATAAGTAACTGTATTGTAACTGTTTATGTAAATATAACACTTTTATTCCTAGAATCTCAAGACTCAGGCTACCTTTATTTTTGCTTCCGATGGCTTCTTATCAGATTTAAAAGGGAATTCAGCTTTCAAGATATTCTTCGACTCTGGGAGGTAAAGTGATATTTCATCACACAAACTCCAGCAGTTTTTGGACATTAGAACAAAAAGCATATTAGCATATATTATGTCTCCTGCCTAAAAATAACTTGAAGAGTTAATGAAAAGTACTTTTAAGAGCTGGTGAGGATAAATTGTTGTTTTCAAAAAGATTTGGAACAGGATCCTTCAGATGAAGCTCTTAAGTGAAAGTAGTGAGTGGAGAGTATCAGTCAACTTCTAATGCAAAAGAGCTTGTGCTAGAAGAAGTAGCATTTTTGTGTGTTTGATTAATTCCTTGATCTATTGGTAGTACTTCATAGATAAAGTGGAGTGAAGCAGTGGCAGGGTAGGTTTTGTGTTAGCCAAAACCTTAAAGAGGATATTGTCTGAAAATCCGGTTCATCTTGATGATCAAGCTTCATGATGCTAAAAAAAATATGGAAGTTCTCATAACTCCAGGTTAATGAGATCTTGTTTGATTTAGGTGATCTTGGGATCAAACGGACTAATTAAGATGAACAAACATTTTTGTTGAATGCTCTTTAATTCTTTTTTCCAAGAACATTGAGAAGTGTGCCAGCAGTACATGTTTATTGTCTAAGATGCACTTAACAAGAGCAGTGTATCCACCGAAAACTCCCAAATGAGAATAAATTTTCAGATGAATAGAGGGAGTATTTCCTAGGACATAACATCACACAGAGTCGTGCTGGGGAACAGAAGGGGAACGAAAAGAACAGGACTGAGACGCAGAAAATTTGTAGTATCGTGAAAAATAATGTTGATGCTTTTATTCACTTTTTCCACTAATGAAAAAGGAGTCACATAAAAAGGAGGACCAGTATTTAAAGCTGTCTAATGTAAATATTTTTTAGTTGGTGGAATTTACTATCATAGAGTATTGAGGTGATATTTTAACTGGAGGACTAAAAAGTTGATGCATAGCATTCATGAATAAGGGAACCAAAATGCACAAAACCAAAATAATTCTCTTATTCTGAGGTATAAATGATAATGATTTTGAGAAAACAACTCACCCACTTAATTTCCCACCCCAGTGTTGTCTTTTCAGTATTTTTTTTTTTAAGAGTAACTTTTCTTTCTAAATTGATGACACCAGTATTATAGTCCCAGGTGAGCCTGCTTTTATTGCCTCAGCTTTAATGAATGTATATGTGTGCATACAGAAAAGAAACACACTGTATTTCTAACTCTTAAGTATATTTTTTTCTATCTTGAAGATGGTGGAAACCTACTGATCTGTGATAATTTTGTAGGTTCTTTTCTAGCATATCATAATGTAAGTTTACTACAAGTATTCAGCTTCTTTGCTAGGAGATACGTAATGGGAAAGGGTATATCTTGTTTTCCTTTTTAAAACAAACCAATTAAAGCATTACGTTGATGTTTTTGTGTGGAAGCTAGTGTCACCTCTGGCACAGTTGAAGTCCAGCTTACAACAGTGTTTTGTTTTATTTTATTTCTTCCCTTGTTCACAGCTATGCTGCTGCTCTGCTGCTTCACTGGTATCAGTGGAGTGTATAAACTGGATTTACATAGGCAAGCTATAGGTGGAGGAGACCGTTTCCTGCCTTGTAATCAGCAGACAGAAGCAAACCGCTTTTAGGGCATTTTAATCTGAGGAAAATTCAATTGCTGTTTTGTAATGGACATCAATTGAGGGAACCCCTGTGAAGATGTTGTTACCCTGTGACACGCTCACTTGCAGAAGGTGGAATAGGAAGAAGGGGAGGTATCATCTGAGGTTCCAGTCCCAAATTCCAGGACTTCTGGGGCTTTTTCTGTCTGGTCTGTGAATTTCGGGGTGCACTTTTAAATCTCTGTTTCTGTCCTCATGAGTTGCCTGAACCACTAAGGTAGCGTTAGATACTTTTTCCCTGTTCCCACTGCCTTTATGACTTCCAGGCACAAAAAATGAATGAAGGAGATTCTTTGCTAGACTGTTTTAGGCGTTCATTAGAGATGGTATGTACCAGTCCCTATCAGCTGGAGTGAAGGCTGAAACCAAGCCCTCCCACCTACTGAGCAAGAGCCATGATAACCGGACCGTGGTTGAAAAGGCTGGTTGGTTATGGTAGAGCGAGGTGTGCCGGGCAGCTCACACTCTGGAGAGGTGACGTTCCTCCTTGTGTGGAGCAGTTGCAACACTTGTGATTGCAGTTACTTGCAGTGCTACATGCAACACCTTCTGGCAGAAATGTGAATGGGGCTTCAGCTGCTCTGACTGTGGGTAGGATTATTTGCGGTACATTTTAGCAGTGTCTCTCAAGCTCAGCCCAGATAGACGGCATACTCAGCCAGTGCTTACATGTGCCAAAATTGAGAGTGGCTCCGTCTTTTCTTCACACCAGAGGCACAATGTTACCTGGTAGTTCCAGCCAGCTCTTAAACTTTTCATTTGCACAGAGAGCTGCTTCATTCTCAAGATGGTGCAGAAAGACAGTAAGAAAGTAAGGAACCTCAAGAGAAAAATTCTGTAACAGAATTACACAGCTAGCTCACTCTTAGCTCCAGTGCTACGCTGGTACAGCTCACAGTATAAAACCAGAACAACCTAGTGATAAATCACCTTATGCTGGTGTTGGTTACAAATATTCATGGATGCAGAGGTAGCGCTGGGACAAATGATTCCTTACTTGCATAGCTTTATTGTAAAGAAATAGGATAAAAAGAGGTACTGCACCTAAGTGGCATATTTTTATATTCTTAATTTAAATGTTGTTTTTCTGTCATCCTTTGCCAAGTGCATTGTGATGCTGCTGTTGGGCATTT
Source organism: Apaloderma vittatum (assembly GCF_000703405.1). NCBI lineage: Eukaryota > Metazoa > Chordata > Aves > Trogoniformes > Trogonidae > Apaloderma > Apaloderma vittatum. The sequence goes on along the minus strand of NW_009704014.1, from coordinate 15,100 downwards.
ACATACACAAGTGTATGCTCTGCTCCAGACTTTGAAAGATCTATCAAATTGGTAGGAAAAAGTACTGAATTCTTTGTGGCTTGTAGCAGGAGAGTATGTCTGTAAACATCCTTATTGGTATTTTTGATTTTTTTTCTTTTTTTCCCCACTCTTAAAGCCAGCTCCAGTTTATACTGAAGTTACAGCTTGAAGCAAATACTTCTTAAGTAGATATTCCAGTAGCATAGCATTAAATGGTAGATATGAAAGTTAAATATTCTGTTAATGTCTGTTAAAAATAATTATTATATAGATCTGTATTTTGGTTCGATTTCTCCCATATCCTGCATTGTCATGTTTCGATTATCTATGTTCTGGTTTAGATTTAATGCCAAGAGGCAGCTGCTTGTCTACTATGCTTCACTGGAGATTGTTTTAGATGATTTATGGTACGCATACTATGAGAATTTGAGTGTACTGGAGATGTGTAGGCAGTAGTTTGCTCTTTATTTGCAGACTTGATGTCAAACCACATCCATGTACAGCTGTCAGTATTTCCTTCTTATGAAGCAGGAGTAAAAAAGCCACAATAGTGTGTAGACAGACTGTATTGGGTAGACTACAGGCATGTTCATGTATTTGTTATTGTTTATCAACTTATTTATATTTCAGCCATTTTCCTGGAATGAGAGTATTTTAACAGAATATTTGACAAAGATAAAAAAATTTAATTCTGAGCTAAGTGAATTGAATCTTAATTGAAGCATCCAAGATCAACTGCATTTTATTTTGGGTGAACTTGGTTCAGATATCTTTGAGATTTATGCAATTCTGTTTATGGGCTACATGACTACTGTACAAGTAAACTCTTGTTGAGCTTTAAGGCTGTGTTCTATCAATAATGAAGCAAGAAAATTATTACTAATGAAGTAATACTGAATCTTCATGAGCTTGCCTTTTTTAGACAGAATTGATTGACTTAAATACCTTTATCTGTTTGCCGGAATAATTTAGGTAAACTTTTGTTGTCAAAACTGTTCTCCAGTTTTCTGCCCACCACGCACATTCTCTTCAAATACTTTTAAGATTTGATTCTCATTAATGTGCTAAAATAGGGTATTAGTACTATGGTTGCACATTCCAGTACCAGTGAACTCGAGAACGATTATCTGTGGCCTCCGCAGGACCAGAAGTCAACGTGTTTGCCGTCCAAGTAACACTCACCAGCCTCCAACGCCTGCATGTCCATGTATTTGGGCTCTACTAGGGGGAAACAGGGAACAGCTTTAGCACCTTATTTATATTCATTAGAACCTTTTGCTGAGCCTGACAAACTTCTACCAGTTCACATCTGATGCAGATACACTAAGCCACAAAAATAGTTTATTAATTTTAATTATTTCTATGTAGTTAGTAATTTTGAGTAGCAGAATCTCGCATGAGCTGAGGGCAGAACTGATACATTCACAAGACCACAAGCTCAGGCAGCTTAATAGCATTAGAGTGGACAATCTGGCAGGCACAGAATTCTTAAAGAACCAAATAAGCGTTTGGTGACCCCTACTTGAAGTTATCACTAGCTGCCTAAAAGAAAAATTTCAAATAATTGTACAGATACTTAGTTGCCTTAAAAACAGCTTGTTAGTTAAGCCACTTGGCTTGAGGACTTTCTTATTTTCCAAGAACTGCCTTTCTTTTCAGGATAAAAGCATAAGCAATTAAAAAGTGATTTTTGTATTTTAACAGGTCATGTGGACGGAATTGCCTTGCCAGAATTTTCATCTTCTCCTTTGTTGTGCTATCTTAGAATCTGAAAAACAGCAAATAATGGACAAGCACTATGGCTTTAATGAAATATTAAAGGTACTGAATTATTTCGCATTATTTAAATATTAATTAACTTTTTGGCGTCAATGCAATATGCTTGTATTTCACATTGAGGAGGAAGGCAAAGGCATGTATTATCTTGTGAAGAGTTAAATGTGAACCGAGTGTCTGTCCTCTGTGCTTTCAAAATGGTTTATTTGATGTCTTCGTTTGGAGATAAGATCATGAACAAGTGGAAAACTGTTCTCTCCCTTAGACTCCTGATCAGCATGTTTAATCTTAATTTTTGCTTTTTCTTTTATAATGTTACATATTTCTTCCAAAATGTGAGCTGGGGGTACTGCACAGAGCCAGATGGTTTGTCACATTAGGAAGTACCATGGTTTTCTCATGCAGATCTTGTGTACTGGTGAAAGCTGGTTGTTGTATATGATATCTTTCAGTACTCATTTGTCAAAGGAAATACAAGTATGGTTAGCACTTCATACCTAAAGGGGCACGTTCATGAGGTGATACTTATTAGCAGTGCAGTACAGTATTAGTAAAGCATATATATCATTTCTCACACTTACTATTCTTTGTGAATGTATTTTTAGCATATCAATGAACTGTCTATGAAAATTGATGTGGAATATATACTCTGCAAAGCAGAAGCTATTTCTATGCAGATGATGAACTGCAAGGTAAATATATTTTGAATGTATCTACTATGAGTGTTCATAGACAGTAAAGGTATGTAGTTGGCTGTAATTTTACATGTATGACTTGCAAAGTAGCTAAATGCCTTCGTGTAAAAAAGGATGTGTTGTGTCTATACAGCACCTGTATTCTAAAAGTCTATAAGCAAGAGTTTAATTTTATAGTCTAATACTGTTCACTGCATGAAAGCTGGGTTGTGCCTTTTTGTTGTGATTTCTAAACTCTTACTAGATAACCTTGGCAAAAGTAATTGAATGTTCGGTGTGCTTGAGGAAGATGAAGTGAAAGGTGCATCGCACTGAGCGCGTGCCAGGCTTATTAGGCAGAAACTGAGTAAAACTAATTTCAGTAGCATGAATGTTAATTATAATAGTTGATTAGACTTTTTGTAATGAAGATTGTGTTGTTAATCAGGAATTGTTTCCCAAACCTGTCCTCTTTGTCTTTTTGAAGAGCAGACACAGAAATGGTAACTGTAATTGAACTAACGCTGAGAGAGGTGCTTTTTCATTGCAGCTAAATTCAAATGAAAAATTACTTATTGGGGAGGGCTTACTATTACGGTGATTTTTAGTGTTTCTATTTTTCTCCTTCTTTCTAGGAATTGCCTCAAGCAGTTAGTGAGATCCTGGGGATAGAAAGCAATTCTGTAATGCCAGATTCGTATACCAGAGAGGATGAAAGTGAAGCTGGCTTGAGTTGTCCTACGTCATTATATCAGAATATCTCAACACCTGTAACTGCTGCCAATGGAACAAGAGACAGCACTCAACAGATGTCTGAAACGCAGAGCCTGACACCAGTGTAATTACAGTTGGTTAAACTGAAGAAAGACTTTTACTAAGCACGATTTTTTTAAGCACTTGAGAGATGGATATTTAAATTTGGTGTTGATTAAGCTTTAAGGTTGGAAAGAAAATCTGTACTGTAATGCTCTTGCATTAAAGCTTTACAACATGACTCAACTATTTTTGTAGTTTCTTCTACCAAAATAGCCTTTTGTTTTCAATAACATTCCTTAATATTTTTGTAGCCAAGTGCATTTTCTTTTTGCTGGTGAACTGGAAATGGATGGTGATTAAGAATGAATTTGAAAATTATGCATTTGCTGAGCTGTCACACATATTGATCTGAGGCAGTGTGAGCTCTTTGATTTGAGCAGATTCACAACAGGCCAGCTGAAACTGCTGTACAAAATTTTCAAGCTGAAGAGACGCTGATGTGTTCAGGAAGGATTGTTTTGTAAATGAATGGGTTCTCCCTATCTCAAATGTTTACAAAAATACTTCTAAGTATTTGTTGCTGGTTGAATGTAGATTTGAAATGGACATCTATACTTAACACAGTTTAATGTCCAAATACTGAATTTTGTGTAACTGGGAGTGGATGAACAGTATATTTTTACATTAACATATCTTCACTTTATATATGCATATATATATTTACACACATACACACACTATATACACAAATGTTTGTGAATACTAAAAGGATAGTCATATTTTCAGTATCGGAATAAACTTGACTGTTCATTCATATGAGTCAGTTTGACCAAATTAATGCACAGCTCCAACTTGGGCTCTTTTTCAGAACTTTTCTAACTGAAGGAAACTTTCATGTGAATACATTCAGTCCTACACTTGAGGTAATTTTGCAGCTGATTTCTTGCAAACTTTATTAATGTTTATCTTTGCTAATATATTAACTGATCAATTAACTACTTACACTTTTTATGCCAAGATTATTTGGAAAATTATATTTAAAAAAACCCACAAAACCAAACCACAAACCGAAACAGTAATCGCAGTTAACATTAATGCATTTTTTTTTTTTTGTATATGCAAAAGGCAGTGTGAGTTTGTTCCATGCCATGCTGATGTCCTTTGACGTTATGTGAAATTTAACATAACTGATTCAGTGTATTCTTTATTTGGTAACTATTGTACATATATAAAATAAAAATCAAAGCTGATTTAGTGTTTTTAATTAAATCATATTTAGATTTTAAAAAATCTAGTCGTCTGGTTGTTGATATAAGAACACGAGATAGAGGGGCCAGCAAACAATATTTGTGAATAGTGAAGAGCAGTGAGAATACTGATTTATTGCAGAGAGGAACATCCTTTAATTTCTAAGCTGTTGCTGTGTGGGATTGTGGTGGAGCTTTCTTTTCTTCTGGAGCAGTTTACTTGTACAAATGTTATTTGTACCATCTAAACCAAGCACAAGTAATAACAAAGAGGCTGTAACACATAAATCAAGTTGTTATAATAATTTGAGTCCTGATTAAACTTCTTTCACCAGTTGTGAACAAACACTGGAGAGCTGAATCGGTAGAGATTTTGTTTTTAATATTGTCAATGTGCTATCTCTCATCAGTTAATAAGAAGAGTCTTAACGCAGCACAAGTCAAGGATTCAGAGCTCAGCGTGTCTGTAGCCTTTCATTTCCTGTCCAGGAAATTACTGTGACCCATCACGCCTTTGTTCACTGTCGAGCGTTGTGCTTCTTGGCAGTTCATTTAATGCGGTGTAGCGTACACAGAGGTATCAGAACTTATATAATCAACACTTTGGTTCAAATACACTAAGCAAGTTAGTTTCAGTATTTTTGGAGCACCTTGTTCACTTTGAAGTGTACTTCTAAAAATGTTCTTGTCCAGAATTATATTAAAGTGAAACTGTGGAAGCGGAGAGGGAAATGTCTAAAACCGAGGAATACAGTGGGCAAGGCTGTCAGTTAACTCTGCATGGTTCTGAGTTATTCAGGATATGCAGCCGCAAAAAGACTTTATGCAACATAGAAGATCTTGAAGAAAACAATAATCAACTAAACATGAATATTCAAATGTTTAGGAAAAGCGTATTTAAGTGGAATTCTGTAATGACTTATAATTACAGCTATGGCTGCTAAGAAGGACTACCAGCCCTTAAAATAAAGTTTGCCTTTTTGGATATAATTGTTGATCTTTTCCCTTTGAGTTAAGCAGTCAGATGTCAAGGATGAAGAGGTTGCTCCTGAAAAGAGCAAGCAGCTGCTGTGGAAGGCTTGGAGTGGGGAGGCTTGCTCTGCTTCCCAGCAGTGAGATCACACGCCCTGTGCAGTGTTCATCAGCGGTGGTTTCCTTCCTGCTGCCAGGCAGCCTCGCAAAGAGCGGCCGTCAAGAGGAGCCTCGTCTTCCACCAAACTATTCCTGATTACTGGGGGTGGATTTGGTCTAAGTTGAGACTTGCAAACACTGTGAGAGGTCTTAATCAGCATCCCGATGGCTGAAAAAATGCAGTGGGTTGGAGGTTCTGGATGTGTAATTATGTATTTCTTTTGTATGTGAGTGATTTAGATTGCTAAGAATTAACAAGTATGAAGTGACTCTAGAGTACGTTTCTCATGACAGTTGTCAGACTGTAAAAGAGGCAATACTTGTTTAGTTCCTGCAAACCTGTTTTGTTTTGTTGTTTTGTTCTTTTTTTTTTTTAACACTTGACTTGAAGATAATTATATTTTGGGGGTGAGCGTTTAAAACTTAATACTTCTTAATCATAGCAGTATTCCAGTGTTAGCCCTTCCGAAGTAAAAATTAAGTTTATATAGGTCTCTCCTTGAGAGAGATCTTTTCACTTTCTACCTGTTTGGGCAATTTTATTTGTAGGAAATGTGTGCCTTTCCTGTTCATCTGTAACTGGATTTGCACCTGGAGAACATTCTAGCCAGTGGCCTTCAAATCCCTGTCAGGTGTGGAGCTTTGGTATTCGATGTTGTGGGTAATCTTCCTAAAGAATATAAAGGCCACATATATGTTAAAAGAGCTCCTGATTGCTTTAAGAACCAGATGTGGAAATACTGTGATGTCGATTGTATGAGCAATGTTTTTGTTTTGATATGTAGTTCAATTAAAATTAAGGTGTTAATGTTCAACAAGCCCAGTGTTGTTGCTAACAAGTTTTTTCTTAAAATCTTTGAAGTTTTCTAGTGGACAAATTTAAGATGCTGATGGTACCACTTCAGTAATTCTCTCTGTTGTTTTCTTACGTATTACTCTATAAAATCCTTTGGCCCCAGTTGGCCAAAGCTTTCAAAAATATTCTTGAGTACTGAATCAAAGCTCTGTGGCTGAAGCTTTTCAGAAAGCCATTAAAGGTATACTTTAGCTTTTCACTTACTGAGATAATGTTTAGCTTAAAATAAGTGAGGCACTGTTTCTTCACTTCTAAATAATTTTCTATGACAAGGCTCTTGCCTTACTTGAAAAAAGATTTTATTGTAAATGATTTGACATCCAGAATCTGGACTGTGAACAAGTTTTGCTACCGCTAGGATGATTTGTGCTGCATCCTAGTGCGATGCAAATGAAGCCTTACCAAGTTTGGGATTGAATTTCTGTAGGTAAAATCTATTCTCCTTAAACTGTTCCTTGTTAGACAACATAAACGAAAATGCTAAAGAGGTTAGTGAAATTTTAGAAGTGCATCTGCAAATTGATTCACCTTACAAATGGGATTGGGAAAAAAGTAATTAAGTGGCCTGTGTGCAGGAGTAATATTTCGTTTAGGAAAAGTATTAACTGTTCCTAGTCCAAGCCAAGATTCTTGTGTGGATGCAGCTTAAAACTGAAGTTTGGTCTATGGGCTGTAGAAAGTGGCTGGTAACATAATTCTGCCTGTGGCTGGCTAAATATCAGAATATGTTTTTTGAATTTGTTGACTTTTCTGAACACTTCCAGTGTCTGGTGCCATCTCTGTGAAAGAATCACGGCAGAGAGGTCAGTTGTTCTTGGGAGAGAAATTCCCTGAGCTGCTCTGTGGTGACTGGGATTAAAGCAGGAAATCCAAACCCTTGGATCTGTGTGTGCAATTACATACCTGTATCTAGCTTAATAGGTGACATGACTGTAGTGAGACAGATAACTGAGCACTTAACAGATTTCATATGGATGCTATTACATTTGATTGAAACGTGCTTTCAAATGTGTTGGATTTTTTTTTTATGATGTTAAAAGATGAGTTGTGCTTTATGTTTAGTGAGACTTGAAAATGTCTGCTCTTCAATTAAATGATGTTATTGCAGTGCAGGCCTTCTATAAATTATGCTTGAATTTATTTTTTCACTCAAGTGGGGATTTTAATCTTGAACATTTTTTTAGAGAATGTGTGCTATTTTTTCATGTTAAATCACTGTATCTTTGGCACAGATTGAATTTTCTGATGAATTGCAAACAAAGAAATGCAGGATGTCACTTTTTGCTTCATCTGAAATGAATTTCACAATTGAATCATATATTTCAAGCTATGTAATTGAAATAAATGAAGTCTACATGGATTATGTTTTGAAGGAATTCAATTAGAGTATATTTTTTGATTATGCAGGCTCTGTGTATCCCACCCACCTTAATATTAGTTCTTAGACATTTTTTATATATGTATCTTGTTATTGACCAACTAACTGCAGAGCCCCCCTTGTGTCTTTGCCCAAGCTAGCAGTTCAGCAAATGGTGGTTGCTTGTTTCTTGTCTCTGTGTTGTTGATCCTGTCCAGCAGTCAAGCCCCTTCCTGGCCCCTCTCCTGTGGGGTGGGGAGAAACTAGAAGGAAGGCAAGAAGGCTCATGGATCGAGACGATAACAGCTTAACAGGGAAAGCAAATGCTGGTCCTGCAAGCAAAGCAGAAAGAGGAGTTCACTGATTAGTGCCCCTTGGGCAGGCAGGTGTCCAGGCACTTCCTGGAAAGCAAGGGCTCAGCACAGGGAAAGATAAAGCCTGTGACCATGAATGTCCCAGCTTCTCCTCCTTTCCCTGAGCTTTAATGGCTGAGCACAATAGCATGTGGTGTGGGATAGCCCTTTGGTCAGTTTGGGTCAGCTGTCCCAGCTGTGTGGGCTCTCAACCTCTTGCCCACCCTTGGGGGATGGAGGGAGAGAGCTCTGGCACTGCGCAGGCACTGTTCAGCAACAGCTGGAACACCAGCGTGGTACCAACGCTGTTCTAGGCACAAACCTAAAGCCCAGCACTACATGGGCTGCTGAGAGGAAAATTAACTTCATCCTAGACTGACCCAGTTTGGTGTGATGATAGTGTCCAAGATCATGTTAGAAAAAAATTAATCCTTCCTATGGAAGGATTAGTTCTTCAAGTGATCAATGCGACCCAATGCAAACAAAAAAAAAAAGAGTAGTATTTGCATATAAGTAACTTGCATTCTGTTCTCCTGCTTGTCAGTGACATATAACAGCAAAAACTTTCACGGAGTATGAATCGGTCTTGTAGGTTACGTGGGTGAATGCTGCCTGTGGGCATTGGTCTTGGAGAGCTTCCGCACTCCTGCTAAAGTAACTGATGCAAGAGAGCGGGAAAGTCTTTCAAGTACAGATATTTGGGTTCAGGGACTCGATAATTCCTCAAGCACCAAACAATATAACTACTGCTATCAAAAGCAGCAGTCCCAGTTCCTTGTTCTCTGCCCTGTGCCACTAAATCTTTTATGCTTGTGTGATTAATGGGTACAATGTATGTTGAACCACATAAAGGAGCTGATAAATTCCAGACTAAACCAGTTCTTTTAGCCACATCAATCATACCACGTATTTTTTCACCATGAGGTATATACTCGAGCATATACATAGAGCAAGTTTGTTAAAAATAGATTTGCAATATTGGAAGGCACTTGTAAAAGCTTGTCAATAACAGACTAGCTGGACTATCTCTTGTTGGAAGGTCTATCTGTTTTCTACTATATGCTTGAATGTTCCACTTGGAGGATACCTTTGTAGATCCTGCCTTCTGTTGTGCAAGTACTTGTCAGGTGTTTGTGGACTTCCAGGGCAGAGTGAATGATCGCACACAGCTGGTGATTTTCTGTAACTTCTGACCCCCCTCACTTGAGCTCTGCCCTCCCTTGGAACTATGCAGCCTGTTGTCTATAAGAAGCCCTCCCCATGCCGTGATCTGTTTAAATTTCACAGCTGTTACAGCATCTCTGAGGTAGGTACAGTCTGCAAACTTAAAGGTGGTCTCTCCACAGTCACTTAGGCTGTTGGTAAATAGTGCAGGAGTGCAGGTAGGTACTTGTGGCTCTCCCTTTCTCAGCACCCTTCCATTTCACAGGGAACCCACCCCTTTGTCCGATCTGTTCGTTTCATCTGGATCTGGTTTCCGCATCTGTCTTCTTGTGAGAACGTTATGAGAGACCACGTCAAATGCCTGACTACCGTCAAGATGAATGCCATGTATTGTTTTGCCTTGGCCCACAGGACTGTCACAAAAGGAAATGAGATTTGCTTGACTCAATTTGTTCTCAGCAAATCCATCTTGACTGTTTAATCATCTGTTATCTCCTAGGTCTTTACAAATCATTTCGGTACTTCTGTTTTCTCAAACAAATGATATTAGTCTGGACTTGAATTCTTCAGCCCTTCCTCCTCTCCACTCTCTTCTTGAAAATGGACATAATTTTGGTCTTTTCTGTCTTTTGTCACCTATTCATCCCCTGTGTTTTTAAAGTAGTTATTGATGGCCGAGATTTAATGAGCGTACTCTGTAAGCATGGTTTCTGTGCCAAGTCATTTGCTATGATCAGAATAATCCCAAATATTCTCCCAACATTGTTTCATCTTGTTAAAAGTTAAGAGCTTACCTCTCTGCCCTTGCTTTTCATTATAACAGACCCCTGATCAAAGTTGATTGTTATATCAAAGAATAATTAAAGAAAAGGCATTAAATACTTAGATCACTTAAAGTCTTTCTCTGTTTTGTCCTTGTGTTCAGTAGTAGTCTAATACTTCAATTCTTCTGGCTGCTGCTGTATTTATAGAAAAAATTGCTTTTGATGTCATATGCTAATTACTTTGAATTTTGTATCACAGCCTTTGTCTATGTGTTGATGACTTATGCTGCTGGTATTTAGTAGCTTGGTCTGAGTTTTCATCTCCTGTAACCTTTTTTTTAATTGGAGGCAATGACAAACAATAGTTTACGATACTTCTAGTAGAAGTGTAGTAGAAGAGTATACTTTCTCTACAGTGAAGCCATTTGTGATGAAACTTTATTTTTTTCCTGAAGCAAGGGAAGAATTGTCTTTCTGCTCTAGGTTTTCTCCCCTTTAGGGCTGTAATAACTGAATTTACTGAAGTCCTCTTTCCTGAAATTTTCAGTTTCTGCTTTCTTATTAGAACACCTTTTGCCAAATATTTTGAATTCATTTTATGTTTATTCTCACAGAGTCCACCTTCTGCATGTTTTCAACCAGCTCCTCAAAATCAAATCTATCAGGGCTCAAATCAAATCTATCAGGGTCTCTCCTTCGACTGTTTTTTTCCAAATCCTGGATTAACATTGGTCATTTGTATTCCCAGGTCTTCCTAGCCAGCCTGTCATTTGGTAGATGTCCTTTCCCAACAATTGTTCGTTGACTAAAATCCCCTTGGTGCTAATGGAACTCAGGAAGGTCTTGCTGACTGCTTGAAAATCTGTGGTTGCCATATCCTCATGAGTTAAAAAATTAAGTATACATTCTCATCACAGATTTTTCAGCAGACCTATATCACTCGGAGAAATAGACTTTCGAGTTGGTGTATGTGTATCATTGGTAAGCTGGGAACAGATTGTACATCTTTCTTTTCTTTTTGAAAAAGCTCCTTTGGGTAGTCCATTTGTCAGTTATTTCACAAAGTCATTTTACCAACTAAACTGTGATTTGGTTAGGAGTTGAGGCTTCTATTTTCTTCTCTGTTTTCCTCCTTGCCTTTTTGACCTTCCACTGAATAATGGTCTTTCAGTTTTTAAGTCCTTGTGAAGTCCATCCTTCTCTGCTTTTCTGATAGTTCATAGTGTCATTTTTTACCTTGTTCTGCCACCTGATGATTTGAAAGTTCTCCTTCCTGCTGTAGCACGCCTGTAGCCAAAGACTTGGAGGTGATCTGGGAGAGCCAGGAATAAATTCAGATTATTTCTTGGTGTATTAGATAATCTGCACTGTGAATTTTATGCTCCTGTTAAAATCAAATGGAAGATCTTAAGGTGGCTAGTCTATGCCATCAAACTACAGTAAATGTTATAAATAGTTCAAAGGAAAACTATGTGGAAATGGACAGGCAGTATCTCTAAGGCGGAAACATGACTCAAACATTGAAAACATGTCACAGGCTTGCTTTGAATTTTAATTTCCACTTGAGAACTCTGCAATTATTTAAGCTTAAAAAGTACATAGCTTAGGATGTCAGACAACAGTGACTGTTCTTTCATGAGAAGAGGGGAGAATGCATGTATAAAGAGGATCTTGCAGTTTCTGAATTCTGATTATAGGCAAGAAGATGCCTTTCAGAAATACAAGTAAGCTTATCTCTCTATTTCTTACTATCAGCATTAAGTCAGTTTCCCAAAGTTCAATAAGATTGCTGTGTGGCACATATGTTCTAGAACAGGTATTTCTGAACAGCTGCTTCAACGAACTTCCAGTTTTTTTGGAGAGGAATTTCAAGTGTTCTCTTGTGTTACATATACAGAACTGTGAACTACAGAAAAAATTAGCTGAGCTCTAAATGAAATCTGTACTTCAGCAGTATTCCCAGAGCCACATGCCAGCTCTCTTGTACTGTAGCTAGAACAAAGAAGAAATAAATGTACGTCTTTCAATCTGGCATTGATAAGGGCAAGTCAACCTACAAAACACGAGTTGCAAAAGAATAACTTCCTTGGGATTCATGGGCAGACAGCACAGTTAAAATAGTTGAATTTTAGTCTTCCTTGCCTGTTATGAGTACCTGCTGATATAATGTACCCTTGTTTGCTTTGCATTCATGAGTCACCCTGAAGAGGTTATGAGACAGAAAACCTTTGCCACGCTCTAGTTGCTGCACAGAGCTGCGATAAGACAGCAAGGCTACTGGGTAGTAGGGTCACTGATTTGTGTGATGTGCCAGGTGCAGAGTGAGCATCTAGCAGTAGATAAAATCATGCTCTGTCATGCCAATAAGAGATGCTGCTCAGTAGAGCTCGGTTTCATCATTGGAGTGTTTGGAGAGAGCTGAGCTGTCTCGGTCTCGTAAACTGTTCAAACGCAGGAACCGTGCCTAGGTATCTCAGGTAGGAATATCAAAGTTTGCAATCTCTGACGTGCTTCCCATTATTAAAAATAATGAATAAACATGACAGAGAATATCTCTTGATAACTTAGGATATAAGACTAACTATGACACGTAAGGATGGTTTCCCCTAACTGGAAAAATGAAACAAAACTGTGGGTTAGCATTACAAAAGTGGTTGGTTTGCATTACAGGAGCAGGTAGAGGAGCCAAATATTATTACAATCTTATTGTCAATGATCCTTATTACATTTCACACATGCAAAACTCTGGAAAAGTGAAGCTAAAAGGGTTTCCTTCAGGCTTCCCACCAGTCCTGAGGCAGCTGTGAACCTGTTCCAGTCCTGGGCAGGTTCTGAATATTGGGCATGACTGCACATTTTAAGAATGGGGTCATCTGACTGGCAATGGCCAGCTTAGCCTGGAAGCTTTTCCTGTTTTTTTTGTGAATTGTGATAAGCGGTAAAATCCCATGAAACTTTGTGGGAGCTCAAATCTTATGTTGTCTCAAATCTTATGTTGTCTCAAATCTTATGTTGTGCTTCTGTGTTGGTCTTTTTAAGAGCAAAATAAATTCCCTAATGATGCCGATAGGTAAACGCTAGTTATAAGATGCTGAGTCTAGCAAGGCTAAAGGAATTGAGGTTGTGAAGGGAGGCAATCTGCAGCTGAGAGTTAGACGTGACGTGAAGCTTGGTACTATGAGCGGTACCTCCTGCTACTTGCCTTGTGCAGCTCCCTGCTCAGTGTCTCAGCTTCAATGGATCTGATTTTAACTTCTTCCTCTCAGTCTGGGTGATCTGTATGTGTACCTAGTTAAGGCCAGCTGTTGCCTTCAGTTAGGTTGCCCCCATCTGGGGTGGCTGCAGGGCCAGTCACCAATGGTGCTTTCCAAGGGGAGGCCCTAACTCTTTACCCTGCCCAGAAGAGAGGACACTGTGTATGTATTTGAAGCAAACTCACTCAATTAGTGCTCCAAATCCAGATGTGTTATGCAGTCCCATAGTCTGTAAAGTAACCTGTGTATGCAAAGCTGGTCATGGACAAGCTATGGAGAATGGGAGAAACATTCTAGGGAAAGTGAGTGACAATGGTAGGTGACAAATGTTTGACCTCAGAATGTTAGTGTAAAAGAAATTAAAAACACTAGAACAATTTCACACGTACATCTGAGAGACTGAGACAGTGCCTGAACAGTGCCTGCAAGTTATTGTTCAGCAGTTGTCGGCTCCTCACAATTTCTGAGCTAACAGTAGTCTGAAATTATGTAGTAAATAAATTCTTATAATAAATATGTCAGTCTTTACCCCAGAGACATGAGTATTTCACAGACAAGTGAAGTTGTAGCAGACATATAAAAGACCTCCAGGATCTGTATGGGATTGTTCTACCTTCACAGGTGATTAAGAAGGTCTGGCCCTTATACAGCTCAGACAGAAACCAGTCTCCATTAAAAGTTAAGCATTCTTTTTTCATAGAATCACAGAATTGCCCAGATTGGAAAAGACCTTTAAGATCACTGAGTCTGATCATTCACATCACACTGACAAGTCTTTGACTAAACCATATCCCTAAGCTCTATGTCTACCTGACTCTGAAGTACCTCCAGGGAAGAGGACTCCACTGCTGCCTTGGGCATCCTGTTCCAATGCATAACAACCCTTTCAGTAAAGAATATTTTCCTAAAATCCGATCTCAACTTCCCTTGACACAACTCGAGCCCATTTCCTCTCATCACTTGTTACTTGGTTGAAGACACCGATCCCCACCTCTACAACCTCCTTTAAAGTTGTTGTAGAGAGCAGTAAAGTGTCCCCTTGGCCTCCTTTTCTCCAGGAAGGACTCAGTGCCTGTCATTCATCCATCACCCTTTAACAAGAAAGATATGGACGTGCTGGACGTGTCCAGAGAAGGGCCACGAGGATGATCAGAGGGCTGTCTGTGCAGACAGACTGAGAGAGTTGGGGCTGTTCAGTCTCCAGAGAAGAAGGCTCCGAGGAGACCTTATTGTGGCCTTCAAGTATCCCAAGGGGGCTACAAGAAAGCTGGTGAGGGGCTTTTGAGGATGTTGGGTAGCAATAGGGCTAGAGGGAATGGATTGAAGCTAGAGATGGATCGGTTCAGATTGGACGTTAGGAAGAAGTTCTTCCCCATGAGGGTGGTGAGACACTGGCACAGGTTGCCCAGAGAGGTGGTGGAAGCCCCATCCCTGGAAGTTTTTAAGGCCAGGCTGGATGGGGCTCTGAGCAGCCTGATCTAGTGGGGGATGTCCCTGCCCATGGCAGGGGGGTTGGAATTAGATGATCTTCAAGGTCCCTTCCAGCCCTGACAGTTCTATGGTTCTACGTTAAGTCTTTCATTACAAGATACATTTCCTATCTCTTAATACATCTTCTCTGACCCAGCCTGTATTTTTCTAAGGCCAGTTTCTACGCCAAAGAATTTCTCACTTCAAAAAACCTCACCACAACTCATCCGTGTAGAAACTCAGTCCCGACGTCTCTTGGGCACCCCTGGGCCCGTTC
>NW_009704013.1:0-12171 GCF_000703405.1 Apaloderma vittatum | reverse complement strand
GTTACATATTGTAACCCAAGACAGTGGTAATTCCTAGTATTCAGGTAGAAAAGAGAGGTATAAAACTTTATCTATTTGACTCCAGTTAAATGAGTGTATGTCAGCCAAATCATGACAAACTATGATTCTAGAACTCTTACATATATTTGCTGCACAAAAATTCACAAGTGATGATAATCATTTTCTCGTGACAGGAAATCATTCCAATTACTACAGTAAGATAAACATCTATTATATGACTATCAAAACCCGATCATAGATATAAATTTTGAATGAGTTCCTATGGGTACTATTCATACCAATAAATTTATTTTTAACCAGTAAATAAATGGAATAAGTTTTCCACAAAATATTTGTGATTTTGCTGGTCATCTTTAATAATTTTTTATTCAAGTTAAATGGATAATGAAGACTTATGACTCATCTTTTTCCTGTAATTGAAATGTTTTATTCATAAATAGAGAACCATGTGCTTTCTCATATAAAGGGAGTTTCTCCTATATAAAAATTGACACAACATAGGAATTTTTAATGTAAATACATCATATTCCCTCCCAACTTCTCAGATGGTTTAGATAAGGAATTCTGACACAGGCATGAACTTAAAAAAGTTCAGTCAGCTTTTATAGTTTATTGTTGGGGTGCAGGGTTATTTTTACACAAATTAGTCCGAATTTCTGCTCTAATAACATTATCCACAAAATTAATATCATTGATAAAAATCAATGAAACTCACTGTATCTTTTATATATATTAAATCAAATTTTTAGGACTGGAATTAGTGATCCAAGAAACCAAAACTGTTCAATTTTATACTCTTTCAGATTCCTCTTTAAGTGATGGCCATTTTGATTAATTCAAAGACATGGTCTTTTTTTGCTAGCAATACCATAGCATTTCTTGCCAAGAGAAAAATCTGCAATGTCCAAACTTTTTCTGTAACGCTCTTAGCTGTCAATATCTCCTGAATCAACAGCAGTATCTGTGTAAGCTGTATTGTCTTAATCAGCATTGACCTGAAGTCATATTTGATTGTGCTGTCCTTTATTTCCCCAGAAGTCTTGAAAACTCAAGCAAACACTGCTTAATTTGGAGCAGACTTGAATGAGACCAACATAGAATCATATCTTTTGAAAAACAAAGGCAAATATTAAATGATAATTAAGGTACCTTTGAAAAGTACGATGGTAGCAAAACCTGAAACTCAGTATGTGTGTTTTCTTTACAGGATAGACTGAAGACAATTCAAGTCAGAAGTTCTAAGAGTAGAGTATCATTGCGACAGGGACATTTCTCTTGGTGAACCTAGATGCTGTTATAACCTTCTGATACACCTGATCTGATATTGCTGAGCAATTCTTTTGGATGAATGAAGCACATGATAAATTTATTTTCGACATTTTTGAATCTGTGACTTGGAAGAATAAGAGATAATCAAAGTATTTGTGTATTTGTCAATGGGATGCTTGATACAGAAAATGTATTTTTTGAAAAAGGAGAAAACACACAAAAAAAACTTATTGTTTCATGTCAAAGAGTATTGGGTCCCTCACAAAGTCAGGTTATGGAGTAGGGAAGGGAATGAGGATCTGAACCTGGACCATAACTGGAATATACATATATAAACTCTGGCACTCTGAAATACTAAGTTAGACGCTTCCACTGTTTCTTAAAATTTATCATGCAGAAATTGTGGCATTTTAATCTCCTTACACCTCTTAAAGTGTGAGCCTATTATTTCTTTTTTTTACTTTTTAAAATTAATTTCACCAAGTCAGAAAAAAAATTTTAACATCCTTTCTTCTTATTTTGGTGATATGGGGATCACCATTTGTTTGCTTATGATTCCTTGGTTTGTGTGTATAGTACCCAACAATTCCTTGATGGTCTCCCATTATGTAGTGGTTATAGCTGTAGCTTCCTCATTCCACATGATGAGTTGGCTATGACATACTTTGGCACTATAGAAAGCAAGTCTTCCCTGCTTTGTTACAGTCATTGAAAACAAGGAATTTTTCTTTGGTAAGGGAATGGAGCAATGCCTGTAGCAGTTATCTTTGCAATGACAGCAGTGAACTTAAGAGAAAATAAAGGTGCATGTCTTTCTATTTTTCTGATATACAATATAGGCCACTGAGTCATCAAGCTGTTTTCCATTTATCTTCTTAAATTCTTGTGCCTTCATTTTTGTCTTCTTCTGCAATTATCACTATGTTCTGAACAGATTAAAAAAATTTGAAGAAAAAATAATTAAAAAGACATGCTTCTCAGAGGAAGAAAAGTACCTTTATTCAGAGTCATAGACTAGTATTGTGGTGCATCTTTCAAATTGTTAGACGTTGTTATCTTCCAGTCTTCTATTTATATGTATACGGTTTGTTGTAAAGCAGAAACTTTTTCAATATCTTGTTAGTTAAGGAGAGAGTCATTCTGGAGGAGAGGGGAGTATTTATTTATTTATATTTGAAAGCAAGGTTTGCCCATGCATGACACATGAGCCATGACACTTGAAAATATCGCACAGAAAATCTTCACGTGAGGATAGTAAACTGGTGAAATTAAACTCTGTTACGAATGCAAAAAATTATCCTCCTTTACTAATAGCTATGAGGGGCCTATTTGTTTCCATGTTGATGTTTACCAAATTGACCTCTATTTTAGTGAGTGCTGAAGTGCAGGTTTATTAGTGTTTCAGTATTGGAATAGGAAAGAGCAATAGACCCAGATTTGCTTAGAAAAAAGTTAAATGGAGTTTTTTTATAACTACAAGTGTATGATGCAGAACTGACATGCAGGAGGGTCTGCAATGAGGGCTGCTGAGAGCCTGGTCACTGCAATATCAAGATAAAAGCAGAACATCATTACTACAAGACTATTTCCTTAATGCCTGATTCAGCTGAAAAGATTTGAAAATTAAACGAAAGTATACCCCACATGAACCCTCACAAAGTAGCTATTTAATGTTTTACGGAGTGAGAGTTGCATAAATTGAATAAAAGCCGTGCAAAAGAGAGAGATCAACAGTGACAGTACAAATGCAACTATGTCTCTTATTTAGCTCTAATGTCACACACCGGGTAATGAAAGGCAAATTCTACCTGTCATTTAAAATTCAGATTTCAGCAGAGGCACTATGAAGACACTGTATTAATTCCAAACTAATGAAGAAGATGTTAGTAAGTTTCCTTTTTATTTTTTCACTTGTACTAGAGCTGAGTACTACTACAGTCACCTTTTAGTTTGAGAAGATTTAATTACCATAATTAACCTTAATTTTGCATTGATTAATACCCCTCAAAAAAATATGTTAAGGTAGCATGCTTAAGGTCCAGATTCTATATGCAAATAAAACAGATGCAATTAAGTGCTTTGTGATTTGTCATTCTTATCATAATAGTCAATATGAAATCTTGAAAGGCAAATCTAACCAGTCATAGATTTTAATCTGAATGGACAGAACACATATAAATGTTATTTAAGTGCTTTTTCTTTTTAAAAGATAATAATATATTCAGCTGAAAGTAAGAGTATGAACTGCAGCAAAGTTTTTTTCATACTTCAGGCACCTAAACATATTTTTAACATGAGCATTTATTTTGTTATGAATATTCATCATATTTTATATTACAGCACTCCTTAAAGGCCTAACTGGAACCGCTGTACTACTGCATCAGATACAGCCTTGACCATGACAAGGCACATAAAGAATATGAGAAATGCCAATTTATATCCAGCACACAAACGTACAGAGATTTCCTTAGGTCTTATAGGAGACTCTTAAAAATTCCAGTCAACTCCAAGGTCTCATCCTTGCACTCAAATTCTTGTTTGCTATCTAAAATATCCATACTTTTCAAACACAGATCTATTTCTGTTATTCACAATGCACATTGCACAGTATTTGACTACTTTGTGCCACAAGTTTATGTATTCTTTTGGGAAATGGAGCTACGGACATCTCACAGCTGAATAACTTGTTGCCACCAGTATATGAAAATAAATCAAACAATATTTTCAAGCATTAACTTACCTGAAGCCACTACTGTTTCATGTTTGCAAAGGCATTTTGACTCTCAAAGAAGCTGAAAAATTCTGGTAGGGTTAGCAAGAGTACTTTGATGTCTAACTTCCCAGTATTAAAATACGAAAGGTTAGGCTCTGATTATTTTTTGCTGTTTTTTTTTTTTAATGTACTATGATATTATACTACTCTGTTTAAATCTTACTGTTTCTTTCTATCTGGTTTTCACAAAAGGAAAATTAAAACTAATTAAAATTAGTGTTACCAATGCATATGAATTCTAAGACTGATTTGAAAGCATTCTGAAAATATTGGTGAAACTGCACAAAAAGATCATTTAGATCTTCTGCACACCTCAGTGTAGTCAGTCTATACAGTCAGGGAAGTGGTTGCTGGATCAGAGTTAGCACAAAGATCTTTGAGGCCAGTTACAACTTGAAAAGAAAAAGAAAAGAAAGATGGAAGTTGCTACTACAAATGTTGGTAAGAGTAGTCAGTATTTGGAATGCCTTAGTACTAATCCCTCAGGTTTGAGCTATGGAGTTGGTATCACGATAAACACACATTGTTAATAAAATGGAAACTTAGAGTACCGTCGTCTAGGGAACCATACATATAACAGAAAGTTTGACTTTAATCTAATCAGTGAGTACATGGAAAAAATACAATCTATTTCATAACACAAAGTTATTCGAATGCTTTACTCCCTAATGCTATTCATATATTCTGGTTTTCCATTCCTTCCAAGGTGAAAAACAAAAGTAAACATAGAGAAAAAGCAGTTGTTTGCTCTTATTGAGACCATGTTGAATATTTTTAATACAATCTCTTCAAACCATGAACTCTTTCTTTTATTAAAAGTCATTCTGTAATGACAAGAAATCTTTTTTTCTTTTTCAGGAAAACTAGGCTATTTTCCCTGGTTTATCTAAAAGAGTAAATCAAGTCAGGGGTGTTGCAGCTTCAACACTATTGAAAGTAAATAGAAAAATACTTCACAAGAAATATTCGTTAGCTTATACATGAGGAATCTAGGAACTGAATTGCTTTGTTGACTGAGACATTTTACTACTAGTTCAGACATTTCACTTGGTCCCAAACAAAGAATAGTTTTACTGCATGTGTGTGCTCAGTAATTAATATGAAACTAAAGTCTGTTCTTACTCGAAATCTGTTTTCTGCTAAAGAAAAGTGCAGGACAAAGGAGAGCAGGGCAGGACAAGGCAGAAAGGAGAGAAGGGAGGAGGAGAGGGAGCGGGAGAGGGAGAAGGAGAGGGAGAATTAGCTGGATGGTCTCACTCCAAGAGCTGAGGTCAATGGAGACTAGTGGTGAGTGGTGTTGCTAAAGTGTTGGTATTGGGACCAGTGTTGTTTAATATCTTTGCTGCTGACACGGGATTGAGTGCATCCTCAGCAAGTCTGTGGATGACACCAAGTTGTGTGATGTTGCTGATATGCTGGAGGGAAGGGATGCCGTCCAGAGGGATCTTGACACATTTAAGAGCTGAGATTATTTGAATCTCATGAAGTTCAGGGCCAAGTGCAATGTGCTGCACTATGGTCAGGGCAGATCCAGATATGGACACAAGCTGGGGTACGAAGAGATTGATAGCAGCCCTGCAAAGAGGAACTTGGGGCTTCTGGTGGACAGAAAACTGGACATGAGCTGGCAATGTGCAGTCACAACCCAAAAGGCTCCATCAGAAGAAGTATGGCCACCAGACTGGAAGAGATGATTCTCCCCATCTAATCTGCTCTCATAAGATCCCACCTGAAGGACTGTGTTCAGCTCTGGAGCCCCCAACAAAGAAGAACGTGAGCTTGCTTAAGTGTTATCAGAGAAGGGCCATGATGATGATCAGAAGGCTGGAGCACCTCCCCTATGAGGACAGGCCAGGAGAATTAGAGCTGTTCAGCTTGGACAAGAGAAGGCTCTGGGAAGACCTTATAGCTACCTTCCAGCACTTAAAGGGGGCCTACAGGGAGAAAGTGGAGGGACTCTTCATCAAGGATTGTAGCGTTAGGATGAAGGTTGATGGTTTCAAACTGAAAGAGGGTAAGTTTAGATTAGATATTATGTAGAAATTCTTTACTGTGAGAGTGATGAGACACTTCCTGCATTTTGAGTTGGGTGCAAGTCCATGTTGTCAGCTTCGACTGCTGACAATATGTATGTGTTCTGAAGATCTATTTTAGGGAAATTGATACATCTACAAGTCTTATGCATGAATCCAAAGAGTGAGCAAGTGGAATGTCGTTCTTGATCTTCAGTAGTCAGGGAGTGAATTTTGTCTCTCAGATCTGAGCCTGTTCAGAAAGAAAAAGGCAAGGTAGCCATGTCTTATACTTCTGCTGGAATCACATCTGTTCAAAGACATTGGATAGTCCATGGTCTTGGCAAGCTGTTAACTGAGACACCTATTGTTGTATTTTTACTTCTGCCCAATTAAAGAAAAAGAAGATAAATTCTGAAGTAAAATGTAAAGCATCTATGTTCCTATTTAATGTGGAACAAGGGATAAGGAACTCCTTTGTCTATGACACAAATACCATTCTGCTTTTTGAATTTACAAATAGAAGGCAAATACTCTAATTTTGAAGTAAAGCATTGTATTGAACAACCTGTGTGGTCCACAGAGATACAGTGTCCTGTAAAGGGGAAATGAATGACATTATAAAAAATGTTAAATAAAAGATAATTATTTTATGTATTTTCAGCAGAGTAAGGTATGCTTTTTAGCAGAGTCCACAATAGGTGCTAAAGACTTTTTCCTGTATTCTACAACGTGCCATAACACTTCTTGAGTCATAACCTAAGAATAGGCAATTTCTCACATTTTCCTTAAATACATATTTTATTTTTGTAGGGAGTTAGAACATTTCTTACAGTTATATCATGATATCTTAAGGATTAGAAACAAAAGGCTATTTTATGACATACAGCATTTCATTTGGACTTCCAAACCAGCACATTCGTTGAGCTACATAGAGGGGTTTTTTTTTCCTAGTGTTCAGAACAAAATGTATTCTCAGAATGCCTGTGGAGTAGAGTGAAAGATTTTTATCTATTGGAAACAGTGATGGCATTTCTTATTTTCAAACAATACAATACAAATAAAGTGTTTGGAATTCTCCTTCCAATTTTGCTAATACCTCTACCTGGAAAGACTTGCAAAGCCATCCAAAAAATGCATAATATTTTCATATTAAGTGTGAAGTTTTTAAAAAAGTAAAAATAAATATGTAATACACTGAAGATTATTTTAAACCCTCAGAAAATCCATGAAGATTTTGAATTTAATTGAACATTTTCTTTTTGCATTAACTTCTGTAATAAGCATAATATATTATTGAGTAGACAAAGCAAATCATGAAATAGAATGTGATACAATATTTTCTCCACACAATTTCTAATTGCATCTTATACTTTAAATATTACATATATTTGAATTTTTGTTCAGCCTTCTCTCATTGGAAACCTTCGAGAGTACTGGAAAACACGAATACTAAATAGCCCACTGAGATAATGACAGTAATCTTGGTGGTAAACAGCAACTTCTGTTTCTTGGTAAAAGACTTGAATGATAACAATTATATATTACATTTTCATGCATACTACATTAATTTTGTAAGTGAAGGTAATTGTATGACTTTTTGAAGAAAAATTATACGTGTAGATAAACAATATTCACTACACTTCTCATGGAGACAATCTTGTACAATGTACATTATTTTGGTTTTATATTACAAATAAAAGTACAGATTTTATGCACATCAATGCACACTAATTTGAACGATCTATTCTTGATTGAGGCTACACAGATAAAACCAATGATTAAATAGGCAAGTGTGGGAAGTCAGGAATGATGAGCAATAAGTTGTGGTTTCTGTTACAAGTTAGCTTAGCATAGCTACATGTATGAGAATTTGTGAGCTTAGATCTTGCTGTCTGCCTCAGAAAGTCTGGCAACTGTTGTGAATGGATTTGCAATTTTGGCCAAAAATTTCCCTAACAGAACAATTTTCTTCTGATTCACAAGAGCAACATTTCAAATATTTTCAAGTGGAAGTCTCAAAACATTAAATTCCAAGAAATGTCAAAATGTTTTATTTCAACATTTTTACTCTCAAAATTGAAATATTGCAGTAGGATTTGGAGGCATTTTTCTGGTTTGTTTTTTTTTTTTAGTGTCATAAAAGACTCCAAGATTTTGCCTCTTCAGCTGGCATCCAGAAACTAAAGGCTCAAATCTTAGCTGGAGTGCCTTACTTTCAACTACGTCTTGCTGCAAATGAGATTTTTAGGTGTTGTTTTACAATGATAGAGTCAAATAATGGATGTTGACTAATTTAGAGCTAATTAATGAGATATAGGTCTATATGTTTGAGTACACCATTCAGTTTTTAGGAGGATTGATATCAGAATTGTTGCATATCAGAGGGTAGGACATGTTACTGGATTACAAAAACTAATTCACAATCTAACTATCCATTTTTAAAATGTATTCTTTGTAGCTCAACTAGTCTACAGAAAAACCTTCAAAGTTGATAACATATTTCCACAGTATTAACCAAATAGAAAATATGGGTATTTTTGGTTTTAGTGAGTTTTTAAAAAAAACCAGACTCAGGACTTTAAGGGAATGACTCATGATTTCTGAGTGCTTTGAGTCAGATATTGTCAGAATTTCTAGACAAATAGTTGGCTGAGTACTGTTACCGAATAAAAGGTTGAGTGAATCCTTCTACTTTTCATTTTCTTATATTGTAATATGCCTGGGTAAAGAAAGTTCAATTTATTATCTTGCATGCTTGTTGATATACAAACTATAGAGAAGTGAATTGGGAAATCAGGATATCAGTAATTTATTCATTGATAATTTATGTATGTTTCTGTTTTACGTATTTCTTTTTTTACTCAATAAAAAATGCATAGTTGCCACAGCAACTGCTAAACATAGGATTTAGATTACTGTGAAGGGCATTTTATAAACAAACAAACACAAAAGACACATAAATCAAATACTAATCATCATCATTGTCCATGCTTTTAAGACAATACAGCTTGAGTTTCCCATTCTTGCTGAAGGTGTAGAGGGTCCATACTGCAGGTTCCAGCTCTGCAGTGGCATCTTTAAATATAACATTCAAAGGTGTATTGTAGTTATGTTATTTCCCAGTCCTAGTGACTGCACTTCTGAATAACTGTGTTCAACAGTTTGTTTTTAAACATGGATAGATCCCCAAACAAGCCTTTCTATTCTCAGGCACTTACTAAAACTTATGTCCTCTTTATTAACCTGCAACATGAAAGGTATGGCTATCTAAGGAAAGTACTAAAATTATTAGCTCTCCATTAAATCTGCAGGAGAGAAGATATCTATGTCAACTGTATGCATAGGACAGGAGGGACAAATGAGTTTCATTTTATCTACTACTCTCATTTTCAGTTCTTTTTATATCTCACTTGACTATTTTTAACGCTTTTTGAAAATCCTTGGCTTTTCATTCCAAATTAAAAATAATTACAGTTCTCCCCCAAAATGCAAACACCCCCATCTACTTCAAAATTATGGCTATTAAAATCCATCTCTGTTGCTATGTGAATTCTGTACCCTTCTACTTTTTTCTACTTCTTCATGCTGATTGACTTGCACATTGAAAAATATAAATTTGAGAAAAAATATTTGGCATTTAATCCTGAGATCAGTTTAAATCTAATCAATCTTGATCAATCTTGAACAATGGTAGTTTTTTATTGGTTTTATTCAACTGTTTAGAATGGTTTAGTTTGGAAGGTCATGTAGTCTGATCCCCCTGCAGTGAGCCAGGACATCTTCAATTAGATCAGGTTTCTCAGAACCCCATCCAACCTGACCTTGAATGTTTCGAGGGATGGGGCTTCTACCACCTTTTTGGGCAACCTGTTCCAGTGTTTCACCATTCTCCATAATAAGTGATTCAGTTTTACCCTGGAACAGCAGAAACAGTGCTGCTATAGTAAAAAAAAAGCTAATGCATTTACTATTAGGAACTTTCTGCAGTGAGATTAGTTTTGAGCCAGGTTAGCCAGTGTTCTAATTCAGATGCTGATCACATCCTATAGTTCTCCATCATCTTATTACTCTACACATAGGGCTTCAGCTCTGCACAACCTCTGTCATTTTCCTTCTTGTGGCTGGGGGTTGCTACTTAGGCACAGCTGTCCTGAGGTGGTATTTGAAATGGTACCTTAAATATTTTTTCCTTGCCTGCAGCATTTGGACAGACTAGATTAGGAGAATTACATGCACAGATATGCTCATGGAGTTAGAAGCAGAGAGAAACGTGATGACACGAGGCAATGGAAGTAATCTCATAGCCTGTAACCAACACCACCTAAGGAGTAAAATAATACTTTACGTGACATGAGACACATCCACGAAGGAATGAGAAAGTGCATTAAATCCCTAAATGGAGAATGGAAAGACCATATGTGTTTATGATAATTTGTCTTTAGAACACCACAGTGTTCTTACTGCGTGGCAAAAGTTCTCTTTCCTCTTAGATGAAAAGACTTTGTTCTTCTTCATTGCCTAATAAAATATATATGACACTTTACACTTTCAGGTATCCAAATGTATAGATTAATGAAGCAGCAAATATATGTAAATTAATTACTGTTTTACAGAATTTATACTCCTGAACATGATTGCCCACTAACTGCACTGCATTTAAATGCCCAAATCTAATAAATTACATCAGGTCCTCTAAAGCTACCATTGACTTAGTGTCAAATGTTTACTATAATTATATTCTACATGTCAAATGAAAAAAAAAAATAAAGATTACATGAATCTGCTTTGCAACTAAATTAAGTAGTTTGCATGGAAATAAACAGTAAGAGCCGTGTGTAATTAGAAACATACTGTAGGTCTTTCAGTGAACAGGAAAGCCTCAGTAAACTCCACAATTACTTACAATTACATGAGACATCACTCCAGAAAGGTCAGGCTATAGAATAGAGACTCACTCTATTAAGATTCAGTTTCTCAGCTGATATCAAGCCCTACTGACCATGAAAAATCTTCAATTCTGCAAGGTGGAAGTTTGTAAAAGTAATTATTTGCTTAAACTGCATAGACTGAGTAATATCTCTAATTTTTGGTAGGCAGGAGAATAGAGCTTTAGAATAGGCTTGATCCAGGAGTTTTCCTTAAAATGTGGGTTTGGTCAGAAAATTACAGATTGTGAAAACTCATACATCAGTGTTTTAGGTGTTTTGGTGACTACAGTGCAGTGTACATCTCATGTCAACCTAACCAGACTTACTACTACCAGAAGTCTCATACAGCTAAAAACTCAGTCTAACTTCCTGTGGCTGCAGTGTGGACATACCCTAACACACCAGCACTCATGTAAGATATAGGACATACGTATAACTAACAACTCAAATTCAGCAATACAGTCAGATCTCTTTAATCATGTCCAGTTCACATTCTCTATCGATGGCTATTTTACAGCTTCTCTTAGTTCCTTTTATATTTTTTAAGCTATGCACTGTAACATGCATGACTAAAAGAAAGTTCTTAGTTGTTTTTAACTTCATTGTTGTTCTTCAGAGGATCTCTTACCTTATGTTTCTCTTACTTATTTGTGCCATCCGAAATGGAGGTTAATGGTAGATTAAAGAAACAAGCAATATAGCGATTTTGATATAAAGCTTTTGTGATAGCCACATCAGTGTAGACTGTAGCTTTATTTTCTAAAATGTAAAATTACTAGGAGCTAGGAATGGACCAGAGACGACTATGCGCTTCAGAACAGTCTTTTGTCATGTCTTCATTTTGCCAGTGGAGTAGCTCATCCTCACAATGCTCTCATCAATGCTCAAGCAATCTGAATGTTGTTGGAAAGCAGGGCTCCCTCCAATTCCCCGGGAATGGTGAGGAGGGGAGCACCTCCGAGGCAGATTTATCCTTGATGACTTCCCTATACTATGCATAAGGTCATGTCAATATGTTAGTGCACGGATCACAGAATCACAGAACCACAAAATCACAGAATGTTAGGGGTTGGAAGGGACCTCAAAAGATCTAGTGCAGTCGCCCCCTGCCAGAGCAGGATCGCCTAGAATAGATCACACAGGAACATGTCCAGGCAAGTTTTGA
>NW_009704012.1:0-9964 GCF_000703405.1 Apaloderma vittatum | reverse complement strand
ATAAAATAAAATAAAATAAAATAAAATATCATTTACATAGGGAAGATCTCAAAAGAAATCAAAGAGTGAGGAAATGTGATAGAGCTGGTAAGGCAAAAATTACAGCCTTTCAATATTTGCACTGAGGAAGACAGATGCAGGATGGGCTCTGAGTCCCCAGACTGATTGCCATCCCTGTGCCTGCATGGCAGATAGTGGAGCCCCTCACAGCAAACACTGCTCACAGGCATCCTATGGAGTCAGCAGCAGTGACAGCTATCAGGTGCCATGGCTTAACAGCTACCACATCCAAAGCACAAGGTCATCTTCACCTTTCCCTTCACCCTGCACCAGCTAATTAAGGCATTCAAGTTGCTGGAGAAAGGCATATTCTAAAACAGCCCCAGGACTGTATGACCAAAATCTGTGAAACTGGGAGCCCTTCTCCCACCATGGGTTGCCAGTGCCCCTTGTGGCATCCTGGCATCCACGCACCGGTGCCACAGGAAAGCAGTGCTTCCTGAACAAAATCTGGGTGAGAAAAGCTCTTGTTTGGGCATAAATCCCTGACTGCCTCCAAACAAACTGAAAGCTTGTAGTTAAATATATAGTAAATGTGGGTTATTTCCAAACATCCACAGCTCTCTGTTTGATCTGAATGAAACACGTCTGGCAGAGACAGCTGCTTCTAGTCTGCCTGCTGCCAATGATATTTACAAATTCCCTTCCTTCCTTCCTTCCTTCCTCCCTCCCTCCCTCCCTCCCTCTCTCTCTTCCTTCCTCCTTTCCTTCCTTCCTTCCTTTCTTCCTTCCTTCCTCTCTTTCTCCCTTTCTCCCTTCCTTTCCTCCCTCCCTCCTTCTCCTTTCTTTCCTTTCCTTCCTTTCCTTTCTTCTTCTTGCCCTCTGTCTCGCTTATCTGTAGAATCACAACCTACAGACATGACTTTCCCAAACTTCTAGTGTGTTTGAGGTTATAATACTCAAATCCTCCTAGACTAAAATCACACCGGTCCCCTTTACCTAAATAAGCATTATTGATTGCATAGTTCCACAGAGACCAATGGGCCAAGGCCAATTTTATTGACTTTAGGGAATTGACTTGTTCACCCCAGCCTAGACCATTTATCAGGTTTCACTTGCAGATTTTCACGTCTTACACCTTGAGACCCCTTGAACTTTGTTTTTCTGGTGGCTGGCTCTAAGACCTAACTTCATTGTTGGAAATCTGGAATGGAAAGAGAGAGAAAGAAGATCCCCTGTTACTCAGCTACAGTAAGGACTTGATTTGCCCAGTCCATCATGTAGGGTTTAGGAGACCCTTTAGGTCAAGAAGATTCCAGACACAAAAGTCAAATAGATTTGTAAAGCATAAAATGTGCAGCCTGTAAAGGCTGGTTGTCTCTTTGAGCTGAAAACATTCTCCAGTACAAGGGTGGCAAGTCTCTGGAATAAATTGCCCAGAGAACTTGTGGATACCCTTGAGGTGTTTAAGGCCAGGATGGATGAGGCCTTGAGTAACTTGGTCTAGTTGAGAGGCGTCCCTGCCCATGACAGGGAGGTTGGATTAGATGATCTCTAAGGTCCCTTCCAGCCTAGGCCATTCTATGATTCTATGAAAAACAAGCTTGATCTATGATAGCACTTTAATTGTGGGTTTGGATCAGCCTGAAGGCACACTGGTAGGGTATGGCAATGAACTTGCTCCCTTGAATTCACTGATGCTAGGAATTTCACTGAGCTGGACTTCAGACAGTTTTCACATAATGGCTGGCAACATCTGCTGCAACACGATTTCCTGGTCCTCAGATCACCCACAGCCAGGGGCCACAGTCACAACAGCAATAGGGGTGCAATTGCATCCTGGCAGCTGGCAGACTTTGCTCCAGTTTTGGAGCATGTGCCTAGAAGGCAAACTGCAATAATTCAATTTCTTGACATATATCTGCTGAGAACAGCAGTGTAAGCCTATGCTTTTCAAAAGACACTAAGGGAGCTGGGTTTTCAATTCTCACTTGGATTTGGATGCCCTGATTTTTAAGGGCCTTTGAAAAATCTCAAGAAAAAGGGACACCAGGAAGGATCCTCCCTGGGAACTTTAAAACCATGAAGTTTTCATTTCTGAGTATGCATAGAGAGGCTTCAGTGTATAAGGTCTGTATTATCTAAGAGCCAAACTCCTTTCTAATACGTCATTTAGTATAGATTTGTTCCTTTTAAGTCTCATCTGCATGCTACTCCTGAAGTCTGCAGATATATTTGGCTTTAAGTTATGACAGTAAAGGAGGCTAAAAATGTAAAGTTGTTAATCAGCAACATAATTCATCTGATTTAGTATTTATTAGCTCATTTATAATGGCTGTTTGTGCTGATATTTGTTTTTATTTTGTTAGGATGTAATGCCTTGAATTTAATCATGTTAGCTGTATTTGAAATCACTGATAATAAATGGCTTTCACTTCAACACTGTAGAATAGGGTTAGGTTTTCAAAAGGATTTATGAAACATAAGACCAATGATGTCAGGTCATTGCTCTTATGGAAGATGATCTGTACCTGTGACCATCCTGGCTGCCTTTCTCTGAATCCTTTGGGAAGGTAGAGTTTCACGACATGGTAATTAACTGAGCTTCACTGTCTTGTGTGCTGTATATACTGCATTTCCCTTGACACACATTCAAATTCCACGTTGGAACGAAACCTGGACGAATAGCAGCAGCTCCTTCCCAGTGTAATACTGTTGCATGTGGGCTGCCAGGGAAGAATATCTCATCCTGCTCAGCTCCATAGTATAAAGTAGGGGATCACTGACCCTGACCCTACTGACTGACACTCCTGTTCCTGAGGGTCCCTCTTTTAAGCTGCTGACCACTTCCAATGAGCTCTTTTTAGTCCTAGGGAGACTGAAGAGATTCAATGACTTTTATAGCCTTATATATGGCCCATCCCTCGTTAAACTCAGCACTGGATGTACTTGTCTCTTCAACACGGATGCGTCGCAGGTAACGCACCTGCACTGTTTTTTTCTTGGAGATTTCCTAAAATGAATTTACATATTTTTTATATATACCTTAATGTGAAATGTCACATTCCTGGCAGAAAAGCCATACAGGCTTTTGAAGTGCTTGCAAAAAAAATGTATGAATGATAAACTAGAGGGAGTGGGTGTTTTTTTTTCTTCAGG
The DNA here is from genome assembly GCF_000703405.1 of Apaloderma vittatum. Classification (NCBI taxonomy): domain Eukaryota; kingdom Metazoa; phylum Chordata; class Aves; order Trogoniformes; family Trogonidae; genus Apaloderma; species Apaloderma vittatum. Next base: position 6,805 of record NW_009704012.1, on the reverse strand, counting down.
TTCCCCCATATCTTTGACTAACTTGTGGAGTATTTGCAAAATTTAGAGAGGGATCAGAAACATGGCACTGTATCAGAGGTTCATTTGTAGAAGGTAAAGTAGCATATGTTATGAGTCAGTTAATCTCTTTAGGGCTTTCTCCAGCTCAAATTAAGTTCTGTGGTCACCAAGTCACAGCAGGCTGTGGACCGCTGTAGCCTTGGAGCTTTATTCTGATTTAGCTGCCAAGAAATGAACAGCTCTGTGGGCGCAAAAATTGGCTTGTACTCTGTGAACTCCAGCCAGGCATGCGCACCTCCAACAGCTGCTCCTCACTCTGCACTCAGCTACGTGACTCTATTCTCATACGCTCTCCAACATCCCTGATGCTAATACAGAGTCCCTAGAAAATAAAGAAGGTGCTAATTCAATCTTGTTAGAAATCAGCAAAGGCTGTGAAATAATTTTGACTATTTAAACCTAGCCAGGGTAAATGCACACTGAAGGGATTAGCTCTGTGCTGCTGCTGGAAGCAGAAATTGCCTCTTTTTTTTATGTTTGGGATTTTTTTTTGTGGTTTGTTTTAGGGTTTTTTTTGACACATTTGCCCCCAGTCTATAACTGCAGATGCTGCAATGCCAATAAAAATAAAATGCTTTAGGTTTCTTAAGTGGACAAAAGGAACTGGAGGGCATAGCTCTAATTGCAACTGATGTCTCAAAGAGGCTTGAAAATATTTTTCTTAAGTCACTTAACAGAGGCGCAGATGAAATATTTGAGTCTGGCGGGTTTTCTGTAAAAGTGAGGGTAGACTTGTGTGAAACTTCAAGAGCCTCCTCCACCCCCCGGTAGGAATCAGACCTGCCTCTGGCCAGGACCAGGCCAATTAGCGCCTCTGCCATCAAGATATTTAAGAGGTGATCCCATCATTCTACCTCTCTCTTTTGGTATGTCTTGAGTTGAGATGTTCTGTCTTCAATGTCGGGATTTTTTCTATTGGAGGAAGGGAAGGTAAGAGAACAAAGGAACGTCACCCTGAGAAGAAAGAGGAGGAGAAGAGTCCCTGAGGAGAAGGAGAGGGAGAAGGCTGCCGGAGTAGGACCTTTCCCTGAAGCCGTGGTGGTTGAGATGGCAGGAAGGTGATTGCTTACAAGCTGAGGGAATTGACAGCGGCGAGAACATCCAGGATGCGTTGGTATGTGCAGAGCCCCATGCAAGAGGGGAGAGAGACCAAGCATCAGCGGAGGACAGGCCTGAAGCGATTCGTAGCTCTGAAGGACTCACGAGGAGGAAGAGGATTGCCTCTCATGAGGGGGACACCATGCCGCAGGAAGGAGAGACTGGGAGGAGCCCTCTCTCTCAGGGAGGAGCTGCCATGGACCATGAGTAATGGCCAGATGGACTGCACCCCTCAGCCCTGTCCCCCTTGCACTGATGGGAGGGGGAAGATGTAGCTGGGAAGATGGGAGGAGTGGAGAGGGGGTGAAGTTATATTTATTGATGTACTCCTCTCACTATCCTACTTTGTAAATGATGGTGGTGGTGGTGAATTAAATCTATGTTTTTCTCCCCAAGTCACTCTGGTTCTTTACCTGTCATCTTAAACAGTAGATTATTACCCTCCCTGTCTTTAATGTCAAACCCTTGAGCCTTTTTAGTCTAATCGTCTCCCTCCACATCACTGTGGAAATGGGGGTAGGGGAAGGAGTAAACTGGAGACCACGTGGTTTTTGGTCCTGGTCAGCTCTGAACCATGACACCAAACCAGAGAGAAGTCACAGCGGCTCACATAAGGGTGTCAGGATGTCTGGTTTTATAGGCAACTTTTTCCTTCTCTACTGATTCCTTGACCTTGGTAAAGAACACGTCATCTCTGCACTATATATTGTACATTATAACTGAGACTATAAATATTAGACTATGACACAGCAGTAGTGTTGAGATCACATGAGTACTTACTCTTTGCACAAGCTACAACAAAAATCAATTCATTGTTCCTGTATTTATTTTTGCCAAGGTATTTATCGATGCCATTCATATGAATTAATGACTATTAAAAATGTTGCTTAGCCATTTTCGCCTCTAAATTTAGAGATTCTTTTAAGTGAACTTCCCATGGAGGAGGGATTAATTCTGATTAGTTTAAGTATACAATATAAAGGATGTGCACAGCCGTGACATCCTGAACATTCAAGACAGTACCTATCTATCAATGACAAGAAGCTGTCGTAACTGATGTCTGCCAGTAACCACAGCTTGCCCAAGAAACATTGCCAGAGGTGGCCAGGCATGGGACTAAATCCCAGCCTCTTGCAAACACATCAAGAACTCCTCATTTCTGGGCCCATGGAGGGAGAACCAGCCAGGCTGTTGACATATTATTTCAACTGAGCAACCCCCCAGCCCTGCTTTGCCCACCTACAGCCAAGTACTCAAAGCTGTGATGCTTCATGTGTCATGGAGGCACACAGAAAACAGACAGGGCAGCTACAAAAAGTGAAAATTTATTCTAGCCCAAAAAGCACTACACGCTCCAACAGACAAAGTATATTACAGATTGCCGGTTAGCTCAGTGGTTTGAGCACGATGCTGACAACAATGACAACACCGAGGTCGAGGGTTCAATTCCCACTCGGTCCCCTTGTGCTGCCTGGTCTAGTCGAGAGGTGGCGTCCCTGCCCATGACAGGGAGGTTGGACTAGATGATCTCTAAGGTCCCTTCCAGCCTAGGCCATTCTATGATTCTATGATTTGCCTTGCCTTGCTTCCTAAGGACTTTTTGTGTCAATGCCTCCCACAAGTAAATTTCCTGATACTCAGAAATCTTTGGAGAAACAGATATCTAGTTGTTGCCTTCATGGGACTTAGTCATAAAAATAATAATAGAAGCATGATTTTGTGAAAGTTTGGGCAAATCTTTGGAAAGCTGTCTTAATCTGTGCCTTAACTAAACCAGCATTCCTTTTTGATAGCAGAAAACCCCAGCAAATATGGCAGTAAATAAAATTTAGTTTGAGATCATCCCAGATTAATTTGACTTGCTAAAGATACCTTATTACTTCTGAGACAACCCTTTCTGCATAGGCTACAGCATCTGTAAATGATGAATATCATAAAAGGTTACCAGGGCCAGACCAAATATTTCTATCAGCCAAGCAAAATGGATGTATTAGGGCCACTCTCACAGGCTGTGATATAACAGAACCCTTAACCATGTCCATACATTTAAGTCTGAGTATATAATTTGGTAGAGAGTAGAATAATTGAAAAATTATTTATAAATAAAGCACATGCTTTGCCAAATTAAAGGTGGAAGTAAGTAAGCAAGCAACTAGTTTTCTTTTTTGGGTCATGCTGTTTAGGTTCAGTATCCTTGAACACATGCTTTTAGGCTGTTACATCTCTGGTGCATACTTGGGAAAATAAGGATGATTAAGAAAGGCCCCTCTTTTGTATTTTTACATTTGTCCTGCACTGTTAACATTGAAATCTATGAGAAATGGACTCATGGAAGCAGTGATACCACCCTTAGTGAACACGAATGCTTGGAGCTAGACAGCAAAGCAGGGAAATAAGTAACCTCCTTGTTCTTTTTTCCTTCTGATAACTGAAATCTCAGCCTTTCTCAGCTCTAAATGTTACTGTTAATTTCTCACCTAAATTTGGCAGGTCTTTAAGGTGCCAAGAGCTAAGTAGGTTGAAATGACAGTTCCTCCTCTGGCTGTTTTTGAACTGAAGTGATGGTAGCTTCATGCTGAAGTCAGGCCTACCAGCTCAGATCTGTCAGGTTACTTTGCACAAAAGGTTTTTGAATACTAAAGGGCCCTAAACAAGAGACGTGCTTGAACCTGAGCTGGGGTGCAGGAGTCTAAGATATACTGTGGCAGTTGCATCCTCCCTGACAACAGGCCTTGCAGAAGACAGGATGCCAGGCCCTGCAAAAACCTGCTCCAAGGACTTGGCAAGGACGGCCATTGAGGCAACACATGGGGACCGAGCGGGAATCGAACCCGTGACCTCGGGGTTGTCATTGTTGTCAGCACCCTTGGAGGACTGGACCTTCCAGATGGAGCTGATGTCCTTTTTAGATGCAGTATACACTGTACCTCTACTTTTGCTTTAAGGTAAGAGCAATCAAAAGGAAGCATTTGGATTGGATCTGGGGAACTACAGGTCCATCACATGTATTGGTTCAGCACTAGCTGTTTTACAATCCCTGAAATTCATACAGTCACAAGAGCAGTGACATAATTTAACACAAAATCATCTACACAAAACATAAAAGAGCCTAGTAGTTTACAAATATCACTTGTAAAACTTTATTAAGCACTGATCAGGTGAAAAAAAAAATTACTGAGTTCTAGTCACTTAAATCAAATTTAGGATAGGATAAAATACTTCTTATAAATTAAATTTTACTTTAATATTTACAGACTTCATAGCAAAAATAGATATTAAAATCCAAAATAGAATTCAAAGTATGCACAAAGACAGGACTCAAGAGTGCAAGTGGCAGGTTTTGACTAGATCACTAGAAAGGGTTTTTCAGTGCAGAACAACCCCGTAACCACTGGTAGTGGTTACCTGAACACTGTGTCTGGTAGTTCACAGCAATCCTCCTAATCGTATTATGTGATTTCTTGGTAGAGCTGTTCCTTTCATCCCCAGGGTAATAAAAGGAAGGTGGAATGTCCTTTTGGAGTTGGGGCTGGGCCAGCCACTGAACGCTGACAGATGCTAACTCCTCTACCCCCCAAAACAAGAAGGGAAAGGGAATGAGGTAGAGAGATTCATGGATTGGAAAGAAAAACTAAAGTAGATTTAATAAGACAATAACAATACTAATATGAGAATAATAAAAATAATTATATACAAAATAAAATAAATAAATAAAATAAATAATTATATACAAATCACATATTGAACATGACTCCCCTCCCCCAAGAGCAATCCCCACTTGATGCTGCAGAACAGGCAGCACCAGGGAAGCTCCTGGCTCTGCGGCAGAGGGGAAGTGGATACACGAGCTGGATTCAGGAACTCAGGATCTGGATCAAAGGCAGAAGATTGGATGGAGTCCTCCCTGGATGCCAACCATGGAAGATGAGGCCTTCACCCCAGTGATCCTTCAGCTTTAAACTGAATACAATGTATATGAAATGGAATACTCTTGTTGGTCACCTGTCCTGTCTGTTAGTCACCTTTTACTTCCTTGTGACCCTTTTTACTTCCTAGCATCCCCAACATGATGCACAAGAGCCAGCGGTGACCTTGGTCACTACAGGAGCAAGTATAAGCAAGAGCCCTTCTGCATCCCAATCCCTGGCAGTAGCTGTAAACATCAGGCGTTATCACTTCTAGGAGCAGACACTGTCTGCAAAAACGTGCTGCTGACTTCAGAAAGTGCCGCCTCTTAGAAGAGGTAAAATCACTGAACAGAATTGGTTCTGTTTAGCTCAAACCAGGACACTTTTGATTAAAGTCAACAGAAATTTGAGAGAGTGGGAACAGGAAGATTAAAACTCTTACCTTTTTCTGTTATTAATGAATTTTCTCACTTAACATTAACTGCATCAAAATATTTTCTTTTTCAGTAGGAAAAGGGATTTGACTGAATGAACAATTGTGTGGCATGCATCTGCTTTCCCTAAAAAGAAAATCTTGATTTTTATGTGGAAGTAAAAAAAAAAAAAATCAAAACTTCCAAATCATCCATGTATTCAGGTTCTTAGTATTCAGTTGTACTTATTACAAGATGCCTAAATCTTCCCACAAATATTTCATCTTTGTTTTATATGGAAAGTAAAAACCATTTTCCTTCACTTTTTAGATATCCATCATGAATTGACTACCATGAAAAGAAGGAGCCTGAACCCCATGCAGTAGTAGAGCCTGACATCAATCATGGCATCACGGTGGCACGGCAGGGGCGGAGCGGGGTGTCCAACAGGCCCTCACCTCCACGCACATCACTGCTGCCCCAAGCCCTAAGCTCAGTTCCCAGTCAAACTGATTTCCTGGCACCATCTTCCCGGCAGGGAAATTGCTTTGTGTCAAACAATTTCCCTGATGTGATTTTAGGTCCTCAGACATGGATGGGCCCCTACAAGTAAACAAAATGATGAAAGAAGACACTAAATGGAACTGATGCCCATGAGGTAAATGATCCCTGAGTAGACAGCTTGCAGAGTCAGGCTGGGATCCCTCCCATGTGCCACAGTGCCAGGTGTCACATGGACGCTCAGGGTAGAATCTTTGTTAAAAGAAAAAATTATTCTAGAGGGATCTTCATACAGGGTAATGCTTGCATAGGAAATAAAATTTCCCAATGCGACAGCAAGTTTCTGAGTGGTAGTGACAGTAGTCTCCTTTGCAAAGGTACCTGATATCTGCAGCAGCATCTTCAGCTGGACAGAGAGAGGGACACCCTAAAACTCTGTTCTGATCAGTTCTTATAACGAAGCTGGCCACAGTCCTACGTGACCGGTACACCATATCTATAATTCATCTTGTCTACATATTAAAGGCTGTCCTCTGTGACAATTCCTGCAGGAACAGTTTCTACTGAGTGTTTATAAATGTCTTATCTATGTAAAACTGCATCATTTCTAAAGCAGGAACATCTAGAGGAGTCTTTGGAACACACCACCTGGGATGTTAATCAGCACCTTTAAATATACAGCGTGGGCTAGACACAGCAGGACCTGAGCTGAGGAATGTCTAGACTCATCCTGGAGAGCTCCTGTGACAGCCAAATACCTAATTGCAAGGTTTGAGTCAATCACCAAGTGTCCGGGGTTTGAGCTAAAACCTAGTCCTATTTAGT
>NW_009704011.1:0-1114 GCF_000703405.1 Apaloderma vittatum | reverse complement strand
CAGGTGAAGGACTTTGCCTTTAGAATAGAAATAGAAATTTAGAATTGAAATAGAAATCATAATCACTTAGAATTCAAATAGAAACCAGAATCATTTAGAATTGAAATAGAAATTAGATTAATTTAGAACTGAAATAGAAATTTCAAGGCATTGGTGGCTTTAAAGTTGAAAACCATTCCAAGGTCTGTGATTTCAGTTTTCCTCTAAGAGGCAGGGGAAAGGGCCTTTAAAGTTTCTGCATGTCTCTGAGACTCCTGAACCGTTACACTGAGGGATCAGATGATCTTCCAGAAACTTCATGAATTGCCTCCACCCACTCTTGTACCTACAGGCAGCACCAGCATCCCCTGTGCTTGCAGCGCTTGTCTGACCTGCCCCCCCAGCCCCTGCGCCCCTAGAGCTGCCCCTGGGCAGTGCCTGGCTGCTGCCAGGAGGGATCTGCAGGGCAGAGCTGAGCCCCCAGCGGCTGGGATGGGCTCTGGGAACAGGGACAGGGAGGAGACCTGGGCACAGAGGTGCAGCTCCTGGCAGGGACAGCTCCAGGCAGCAGAGATCCAGGCCAGCCCTCTGCATCCCTCTCTGCTCAGCTGCACAGAGGAGTTTGGAGAGATGAACTTTGAAACTGGACCCTTCTAAGCTCATAAAAATCTATTTTCTTCTTCAAGTACATCATTAGTGACATCATCCTCCAACTGTGCAAGGTGAAATAAGCACAGGGCGTGTGCATGGTGACCGACAGGTCACTCATGGGCAGACCAGCTCTCATGACTCTGCGCTAGGGCATAGGGAGACCTTTTGTCCCTCAGGGCTTCCCAGTGTCCAGGGGGAGAGCAACAGGACAGATGAGGATTTCATCTCCTTCACAGAACATGCCTTCACTCAGCAGCACCAAGCTGAGATTACAAACAGGAATTGATCGTGTTTACCCAGAGAAAGACGATTGCTTTTGGAGAGATTTGAGAAAGAGCACAGGATAGGAACAAAGTCATTTGCTCTAACTGGTCAGTGTCTTCACTTTCAACAGTCCCCAGTGCCCAGACGGAGCAAATGTCCAACAGCAGTTGCGTCAGCCAGTTCCTCCTCCTGCCATTCGCAGACACGCGGCAGCCGCAGC
>NW_009704010.1:0-7905 GCF_000703405.1 Apaloderma vittatum | reverse complement strand
CACTGGTGAGGCTGCACCTCGAGTACTGTGTACAGTTCTGGGCTCCGCAGTACAGGAAGGACATTGAGGTGCTGGAGAAGGTACAGAGAAGAGCAACCAGAACGATTAGGGCACTAGAGGTAAGTCTTATGAAGAGAGGCTTAGGGAGCTGGGGCTGTTTAGACTGGAGAAGAAGAGGCTGAAGGGGGACCTTATCGCTTTCTACAGCTACCTGAAAGGCAGCTGTAGTGAGACGGGTGTTGGCCTCCTCTCCCTAGCGAATAGCGATAGGACAAGAGAGAACGGGTTCAAGTTGTGCCAGGGGAAGTTTAGACTGGATATTAGGAAAAACTTCTTCACTGTGGTGAAGCACTGGAATGGTTTGCCAAAGGAGGTGATGGAGTCACCATGTCTAGATACATTTAAGAAATGGTTGAATGTGGCAATTCAGGAGATTGTTTAGTGTTAGGGTTGTTTAGGGCTCTAGGTTGGACACGATGATCTTAAAGGTCTTTCCAACCTTTATGATTCTGTGATTCCTGCCCTGATGTGTGAGAGGTCAAAGCACAATGGAAAGCTATGCCTGCAAGAATCCCTAATATATACAAGCAAAAGCTGCAGGTTCAAAAGCTTTTTCACTCTCTATCAAACACCAAGCTCCACAGTGCCTGTGTCCCTGCTTCTGTGCCACAACCTGGGTGCTGCTGCAGAGATTCCTCAAGATCTGTGAAGTAATGAGAATAAATTTACTCTGCATTTCATCCATGCTTTTGTGATTGTTCCCACATCCCACTTGAGGTTTAGGTTAGATATCAGGGAAGACTTCCTCACAGAAAGGGTGATCAGGCATTGGAATGCACTGCCCAGGGAAGTGGTAGAGTCACCGTCCCTGGAGATGTTTAAGGAAAGGCTGGATGGGGCACTTAGTGCCATAGTCTAGCAGATGTAGTGTTGAGTCATAGGCTGGACTTGATGATCTCAGAGGTCTTTTCCAGCCTCAACAATTCTGTGAGGCAGCTCACACAGTATCTTTAATAATACTCTCCCTACCTCCATCTGTAAGAAATTACTCATTACTTCAGCAACTTCAGGTGTCCATTCAATGCTATCTATATTTTAAGATTTTATTGGGTTTTTTATACAACCCAAAACTTGGATTCTGGCACATAGTTCAGATTAATATTCTATTCTGATTGCTTTTTTGTTTGCTTTTTCTTACCTGGTAGTTTTTATTACTTTCATATTCTATCAGTCCCCTTAGCCATGAGATGCTTTGCTCCCCTGTCCTCCTCCACAAAGGGATCTCTTCATCATCACCTTCCTTTTTCAGATAAACACTTAATAATCCAGTCCCAGCTCCATACATGTGATAGAAAAATGTCAAGCACTGTTTTCCAGAGGTTCCTCTTAGTGATCTTGAAACTAGGTATGCTCTCTGTCCGTAGACCATATCAGAAGCCTCTGTATACATGTAGTATCCTTAAAAAGATATACAAGGAAATATTAGCAAAGTAGAATGTTCTTTCAGCATGTTCATTGTGCTCGACATGCTCATTATATAGAAGGCAAAAGTTTCCCAGACTAACTTGAATTAAGCCTGCATAGAGCAAGACTTCATATGCGCAGCTGTAATAACTATGCCTAATAATGCTTAATGTGTTTTACACTCAGTCACAGTTGACAGAATAATACTTTTTGGTGAAACTTCTGAGGCAGGCCAACAGCTTCTCTAATCCAGCTAAAATTTTTAATAAACTAGGTAGATGTGCATAAGCCAGCTTGTCTGCAACTGACTTTACAACTTGTTGAATGAATGTTAACCACTGTGTAAGGGGATGAATCCAAAGGCCCCCAAAGCCTTTTTAAACCTTATATAGCTAAGCACTTGGTAAATTCACATGTCTTGGGGCAATCATATTGAAGTCAGAGGAGCTGTTGCTGAGGTCCTCTTCTGCAAGAACACAAGCGCTCAACACAGTGATGCAATTCATAATTTCCAAAAGTCACCATGTACTGTCCCCAGTGTGGGGGCGATTTTAATGTAGTTTTCTGTGCAATTGCTCATGCTAATGAGGGAATCACTTGCCCAGATATTTTAAATTACACATGAGGTTATGGAGCAGATTTTCAAAACAAAATGTTTGTGGGACCTCTTTTAGTATTCATATTTTCTTCTAAGTTTGACCAGGGAGGTGTTGATGCAGAAGAGGTTCCAACCACTTGTTCGTCTTTCAGTTTTAGGGAATATTCACATAAAATAGGAGTTTGAAAGAATGCTTTTCTGCAGGGTCTGGAGAGTCATCTTGTCCTTTTTTCTCGAAAAGAAAAGGGCTGCTTTAGGACATGACTGAATGACTCACTTTATCTGAAGATAATTCAGATTAAACATCACACTCTCAAAACCATCTATGTGATTTTTCCCTAAGAAATATATTTACTTCACTTGATCATTATCTGTTCCAAACAGAACAGTAAAGACTCTTGGTTATAATTTCAAAGTATTTTTTATTAGCTATCAATCTCTGTTCTGAAAATTCAGTTTGGAGCTTAACTCACCTACCCCAGTAGTGTGGTCTCCTTTTGGTCCGGTGTAAGAAGTGGGAGTAGGACCCCTCCTCCTGTGCCAGCTCCCACGACCTCTCTCCTTCTGGGTAAATACACACTCATCTTTTTCAAAGGTACACTCTCCAGGATTGGGCAACAATAGATCTATATAGAGAGAACATTGTTTAAAACTGCAAATATATTAGACAGAAATCGGGAGAGAGAGATTACACACGCAATGTATTGGATTCTCTCACCTGCTGAAATCACATCTACCTAGCATAATTATAGTAGTAACAAGCTTATAAAAGCTAGCTTCAAACTCATGTATGAAAATTAATTTTGTCTTCTTCACTGCTTTGGGGAAATCTGTGCCCAACTCTGGCTCAAGAACATGTACTGATATTCTTTAAAACAGTTCATGCATTTTATTATCTTGCCATAGCTCTTCCTGTGTAATGGGCTCTACCAGTGTAATTTCCTTCACTACTGTGACAGCCCAAGTAGTTTAATGAGCATCAGCATGTATAATATGCATATTAAATAAGTCTTGCCAAAGACTGTAGTTTCTATGATCTGAAATCACATTTAAGATCTCTCTTTAAGATTCTAACACTGCATACAACAGACCACAGAGCTGGAATTACTAGAGTATTTTCAGTATTTCAAGTCTATTAGATAATGCAAAAGAGGGAAAGCTGACAATTCAGGTTTTCAACAGGAAGCTTCTGTCAGCTACTCTGCTATAATCTGAATTTGCAGTTCAGTAGACACTCTGAGCTGCTTTCACTTTTTGGTAGGGAGGAAGCCTTGGTGCCTCACATACTCTGGAGCATTTTTCAGATTTTTTGCTGGCCTAAGTGACAAGTCCCCACATGATTATACAGCCAACTATCAGTTCTGCACCTCAGTTCCTTTTCAAATTACTTAGAAAGGCAGACAACCATTGGAAATACTTTAGAAAAATATCATCTTGTTTTATACATGTTACACATGTGACCTCTCTGTTCTGTAAAGGTTAGCCTCCTGAATGCATGAAATCCAGTCAAAAGAGGTAATTTAAAAGCTTTTATTACATGGGAATATAAATGGCCTGTGCATGTCAGAGGGTAAAGTCTCACTCAAACACTCAAAGTGAGAGTTAGACCCATCTTACTGTCTTCATTGAAGAAGTGCAGCTCAGGTAAGGGACTGTGTCTTGGCCTTGCACAACTGTACTTCTGGATTAAAAACAATGATGCTGTGTTTTGAAAATACTACTTTTGGGTCCATTCCTGGTTTCCTGAAAGTCATTTGAAAACTACTTTCCCCTCAACTGAACAATTGTGGTTTTTAACAGTGTAATGCCCCAAAAGGAATGCTTACATATATAAAACTGCAGTGGGGTCAGTAAAGTGAATTAAGAGTTAGCAAGTACAAGCAGCTAACTCCTAATGAACTTCCCAAACAGCTAGTGAACAAAAAACTATTCCACACTGTATGTATGCTACTGCAAAAATAGGATTTATGCGATACTTATTGGAAAAAGAAAAGAAACCATAGTGGGATGAAGACAGCTGTAATAAAGGCTTAGAAAATGAAGTTATGCAATGAACTCTTACTAAAAAGGGTAGCAGCTGTTGGATGACAAATACACATGGTCTTACCAGCAGCCTGGCAGCTTCCCAGGCTCAGTGATACATCATCCAGTGCCACAAGTCCACAGTCCCAGAAGCTTTTACACCAGCTAACAAAGACAACCTGCAATACATGAAGGAAGTTTCAGGTACTAACAAAAACTAGCACTGTTAAGAGTCTTAGATTTTTCCAAATGCACTAATTATTTTGACATCCATAGAACAGAAATCATGAATCCACTTTGTATTGGCACACATTAATACTGCCAATGGCTGAAATTTCAAATCCAGTGCAGTTCAGATGTATGTTTTCATTCAATAGAAAGTGTTTTCTCATTTTTACAGGCAAATGATGTATCTCTGTATGTATGTAGTTTCCATTTTATTAGGAGAGTGTTTATTTTTTAATGCATGAGAAAACATGATTCCCTGAGGCTGTTGCAGTTTTCTCCCACCCCAAACCCAACATGAACAGCTCAAATGTCCTCACCTATCTTATCCTCACGACCAGCAGGTTTTATCCATGGAAAAATAAATTTGAAGGAGTGTCAGGGACTAAACAAATAAACAGTCTGGGTTTTCCCTGAACCCAAACAAGACAGAGCCACCTGCGCCTGGCACCTGTTCGTGTTGGTGCGGGAGTGACTCAGCACTTTGCTGAGCCCCCTGCCCCAGCCCTGAACTGGTGGAGCTGTGAGTGCCGTTTAGGGCTTGGAGCTGTGGCTGCAGGAAGCCAGGAGAGAGAGGGGTAACCCCTGCCTCAGAAGCCCCCACCATCCCACAGCCTGGTTCCCGGTAAAGAGTAATACAGAGTGGTGGCCATGACAAAAAAACAAAGAACAATATAGATGAGATGAAACTACTTCATAAAATAGGATTATTCAGAAATGACACAAGGCCATGGTATCATAGAGCAGGTGGCTGGAAATGCTAAGCATAATTCACAGGATTCATCTGGATTGGTGAAGATTGAGAATATTGTCCAAGATGTTTTATTTGACTACATGTTAGTTCTGCCATGGAAAATACAAGTCACTCACAAGGTGACAAAATAAAATGTAAAGAAACTATAAGACTCCTAGCTGCCCTTCTCCCAAGGTTGATATAGATCTGTTTGAATTACAGAAGACACAGTAAAGTTTATTTTGCAAAAATACTGCTAGCAGGTTTTTTTGCCTAACTGCTGCAAACTGCGTGACTGCCCATTGGAGTTAAGACCATAATTTGCAAGTAGCTTTTCAAAACAGTTCCTTTGTGATGAGGTCTGAGCTAGTGACTGGAGGCTAGTTACACTGGAGTCACTTCTAAGAGTTTGATATTCTGAAACAACTGTAAAGAACTAGGGTACATATTTGAGGTTAAATGCTGACTGACAGTTTCATGTGGATACAAAGAAGTTGCATGCATTATTTAATCCTCTTTTAACAGGCTCAGTGACATCTTCTATATGGTAAATCTAGATTTTCTAGATTGCTTTGCTATGTAGTATTTGTTTACCCATCTACTTATAAAACAGCCCAGCCGTAACTACACTTTAACCTTTGAAACACGTATGGGTCATGCTGACTAGAATGGATCCATTTTCAAAATCATTTTCCATTCAGTGTTACCAATTCTATTAACAGTGATTATCTGTCTTGCAAACTGCTACAGGTGTGGAGTTGAGGCGTGACTCTGCACACCATGCACAACTGCTTAGTGGATAGTAACCTAGAAATGGCCTTTTTTTCTTTTTCTTTTTCCCTCCCCTGTAGCCTCTCTTAGCCTTAAGGTTTAACAGGACAAAAATTGTTTCCTATTTTGAAAATGCTTTTTCAAGAAACAGTCACAATCTATTAAGAAATGGTAGCATCTCTTGGAATAAAGATAAAATAAATATTGACATTGGTGGACATCAGTCACCAGATATTTAATAAATGCATTCTGGTGAACATTCCTAACAAACTAAAGACATATTATAGTCCTGAACCCAAGAATCTTCAGAAAACCAACCATGAAAGGGCGAGCTCGGTCCTCATTTGTGAAACCACATTTCCTTGTAGTAGAATCATGTTTTAAGTGATGCTTTCCTATTGACATAATTGGGAGCAGAAGAAAGTTCTTTATTCTTAAATTGTAATAATTTGTTCCATACAAGGAATGAAGTTACCCATTGGATCCTGCAGAAAGCCCTCCAATTCAAAAGCATCGTGACAATACATGGCTCCATGGCTGGTGTCACCACCACAGCTTTGGGTTCTTTGACAATGGGATGGCCTACACAGCACCTGACTTGCTAGCATCAAATGAGAGTCACCTTTCCCAAAGAGTGTCTTTGCCCAAGAGATTTCACGGCTGATTGACAGGGCTTTAAACTATTTGTGAAGGGGAGGAGGATAACAATATCAGGCTTGCCTGTGAAAAGTTGTGGGAGGACACAACAGGGTTAAAGGGACAGGGTGCTACTAAAGGCCTTTAACCAGTTACTCTGTGGTGAGCTTGTGGTGTGGCAGCACTGTTAAAGTCTTACAAAGATGAACTAGGGGCTCCTGAGGTAGTAGGAGCAAACAGGGAAACATCCATAGAACACCTCAAGAGAATTAAGGTGTGTTCCACCAAGAAAGTGACATGGCCAACAGCCCTGCTGAAGTGCCTCTGCACGACTGCACGCAGCATGGGCAACAAACAGGAGGAGTTAGAAATCTGTGTGAAATCAAGAGATTATGATCTGGTGGCAATCACAGAGACATGGTGGTACAGCTCACATGACTGGAAGTGGTCATGGATGGCTACGTCCTTTTTAGGAAAGACAAGCCAACAAGGTGAGGTGGTGGAGTTGCTCTTTACCTGAGAGAGCAACTGGAATGTATTGAGATCCATGCAGGGGCAGACGAGGAGTGAGTCAAGACTTTGTGGATGAGATTTAAGGGGCAGGCTAGCAGGGGTAATACTATGGTAAGTGTCTATTAGAGGTCACCTGATCAGGATGAGGAAGTTGATGAAACCTTCTACAGGCAGCTGACAGCAGCCTCGCAGTCACAGGCCCTGGTTCTCATGGAGGATTTTAACTACTCAGGTACTTGCTGGAAGGCCTACAGAGCCATCCATCCACAGTCCAGGAGGTTCCTCCAGTGCATTGATGATAATTTCTTGATGCAAATAGTGGATGATCCCACTGGGAGAGGAGCACTGCTGGTTCTTATACTCACTAACAAGGAGGGTCTGGTTGAAGCAGTGAAGGTTGAGGACAGCCTTGGCTGCAGTGACCACAAGATGGTGGAGTTCAGGATCTTGTGTGATAGGAACAAAATGCCAAGCAGGATCACGACGCTGGAATTCAGCAGGGTCAACTTCGGCTTTTTCAAGCAATTGCTAGGGGAAACCCCATAGGACAGGGTATTAGAAGGTAAAGGGGCCTAAGATAGCTGGTTAATATTCAAGGACCACTTCTTCCAAGCTCAAGATCAGTGCATACCAATGGGTAGGAAACCAAGAAGGGGAGCTGGGAGACTCACATGGTTAAACAGGGAACTGCTGGGCAAACTCAGGCAGAAGGAGAGACTCTATGGAAGGAGAGGCTGGCCATTTGGAAGGAATATAAGACTGTGGTCAGAGGATGTAGGGAAGCAACTAGGAAAGCTAAGGCCTCCTTAGAATTAAACCTTGTGAGGGAGGTCAAGTACAACAGACAGCACCTGCACCTGGTGCAGCACCTGGCCTGCTGAGACCAGACTGGGTTGAGCTAACTATGAGGGAGAAAAGGCTCCTGGGTCTAGAGTTGATGGAG